>NW_020655487.1:0-16545 GCF_003589595.1 Hyposmocoma kahamanoa | reverse complement strand
CATTACAATGTAATATCATTACAATGTAATATCATTACAATGTAATATCATAACATTAAATTATTGTATCACATTATTACATTGCATTATTCTTAATTAGTAATGGAAAACATACTTTATACAATACATTAATTTCAATAATTATTAATAAGAGATGTCGAAGTATTTTTATTTGTATTATTATTGTTATTTGTCATCACACGTATCGTCAAAAAATTCATGTAAGTCATAATAACATTTATTAACAAGAAATGCATTTAGTTCTTTAGTAAATTGTGTAAGTCTTTCCAGGTTTTTGATATAATTTGGTATGTGGTTATAAATTCTAATTAACACGGTGTGCGGGCCAGACGTAACTAATTTCATTTTGGAGAAAGGTACTTTAAGCTTAAGTTTCTGTTATTTCGTTTATCGTTCGTTAGACGTGAATAAAACTGTGGGTGCTTCCTAACAAATTTACATGACTCGAGAATGTAGAGAGACGTAACGGTCAGTATTTTACACTTAACAAAATGATATCTACAAGATTCCAAGCTCTGAGTGACACTGCAGCTATTATGGATTAGAATGTCGCTTACCACCGGGCGCACGACTTTTCGTCTCGTTACTTGGTTTCAAAAAGAAACATGAAGTTGACTGACGTGCCTGTAGTTTCATGGAAAGCAGTAATGCCCCCATTACCGCTTGGCGGCAGAAATAAATGTGTTGTCTGTACTCCCGACCGAGATTCGTTCTGTAATTCTATTCGGTATAAATAATAATAACAAACTAGTGGAGTATTTTCACAAATAATATGAGAACATCATCAACGTCAGCCACGGTATGGCGAAGTCGCTGCTTCGAGTCCAGCCGGATTGAAGGAATTTTACTTTGTGTTGGATCTTTGTATTAATAATTATAACAAACGAATAATTTCACAAAAATAATTGATGCTTTTTCTTTTTTTTTATAATACATATAACACAACAGTTGCAGAGCCACTCAGAGCTTTAAATCGCCCTGCGCCCGTCACCCCTGAGACATAAGTTGATATGTCGCTTGTGTCTCTAATTTCACCAGCACCCTTACCCTTCCAAACCGTCACGCAGTTATGCTCTCATTACTTATTTGCGGCAGAAATAGGTAAGGTAGTACTTCTTTGGACAATATTCTGCTAATAAACATGGTAATAAAATATCATGATATTCAATAAACTCAATGAATATCATAGTAGTAAAACGTTATCATAATCAATAAATAAATAAATATAGCTTTAGATCAAAACGCATTATTATAATTTAAGTACAATGGGTTTAGTTAGATTGACGGTCGAAGTTTTAAGTTTTTAATTACTCTGTCCCGTTGCACTTAATTTGAAATAAGGCTAAGGAAGTGAAAATGTTGTGTCAATTAATTTTTATTTATTCGTTGTATCAAATCCATATTTTCAAATTCAAATCAATAGAATAGAAAGGCTCCAAAAAACGCTCGTTAAATCACTTAATTACCGTCGTAACATAAAGAGTGATTCTTACGAAGCATCCCTAAAAGAATATAATTTATTATCTCTTCAAAATAGACGTAAAATGTTTGACTTAGTTTCGCTATACAAAATTTTGAATAATGAAATTGATTCATCAGCGCTTCTAAGCAGGATACGCTTCATAGGTCGTGTGCGCCTTCCTATGCGGTCTTCTCGCAAACGACCACTATTTGTCCCCCCACCATTTACTAAATTATATACACGCAATTCCTTCATTTACCGTTCCACCAACATGTACAATAAAAATTTTTCTAATATTGATTTCTTTGACACCTCTCTTAGTAAATTAAAAAAAAATTGATGTTACAAATTGTAAATGACATTTAATGATTTTGTAATCGCTTGTTAAACTCTGTCTTATATATTTAATCAATGGTATTATACTTTGTTACTCATGCTCACTTAATTTAGAAAGATTTATTAATGATATTAATGTAAAACTCTAGTAACGCATAAAACAAGAATGTTATCATTACAAATAACTCTATAAGATATGTTACAGCCGTTCTTATTATAATCTATTTATAATCTGCTGGCACTATAGGTCTATTTTAAGAGGAATATATGTAAATAATTACTATTTCATGTATGACTGTTTGTTGCCACAAATAAATGAAAAAAAAAAAATAACACGAGGATTGTTTGATCTCCTTTCGATTAACTTTTCAAAAATTCCTAAGTACCTTTTTAATTGAATCAATCGAAATAACCACTATAACCGGATACGATATTTGAAAATCGTCAAATTCATACGTTATACCAGATAAATAATAATATGTAATATATTACGACTTTTACGTTTTTTAAATAAGCAATTGATTTCAATATCGAGTTCTTAGGTTTTAGCGATATATAGTGATAGCGATTGTTACACATAGGAAAAGAAACATTTTTTTTTCTACTACATCTAAAATCCTGAATCAAACTTCTATTCTATTCTAAACGTCTATGGTACTGGCCACTGAGCTTAAAAATTTCATTATTTATTCCGCGACTTCCTTTCCCCGTTTTTAATTTCCTATTAATATCCAAAAACCGACATCAAAATTCCACAACAACAACAAAATTTCTGCGCCGATAATGATATCCTGAAGTCTCAAGAACAAAGCAAAGATTCCTTTGGAAGAATTATCAAAAATTGGTAACCCAATCAAATTGCATATGGTCAAAGACTGGACGCCATAGTGCCAAGGAATAATAAAAAAAAGTACGTACACAGAACTTTAATGAGTTTCAAAAAAAGAACATCATTTTTTTGATAAAACATCAAGGACGCTAGTCTAACGCTATACGGCCTTCTGATTGATGGCCTAAAAGTCTTGCATCCATAAATCTTTACAAAAAAATGATTGTTTAAAATATATGCGGTATTTGGCCAGTTCTAGTCTATCTCTTGGCTTTTGTTTTGTTTCGTCTAAATATATGAATAGGCTGTATGATGGAACCTTTGTCATCCCTAATAAATGGGTTAAAATTTATTTAAAAAAATGCATTTCTCATAACATAAATTATATAATATAAAACCCACGGTCCTTTTTTCTTCTCATTACCGACCATGGCTGTAAGTGGGCGAAAAAAGGCCCGAGAGTTTTATTTGGGGCATTATAGTCAAGTTAGCCTACATGCAATAAATAATTCCTTATTTACCGCCCTTATTACCTCTTCCTCACGATATTTTCTTTCACCGTAAAGTTCATGGTAAATTTGTAATTAACCTTGCATATAAATCCCGAAAACTCAGCGGTGCAAGCCCGGATTCGAAGCTACGTCCTTCTACTTGAGAAGCGGTACAGTAGGTCAAAATTTATATATTTAATTAGGCTGCCACTATAATTAAATATATAAATTTGACCCGTTAGTGCCCGCCGGCGCCGCCGTGCTCAATTGAGGACATCAGTTTAAGTACGCGTATTTTTTTATCCGACTTCAAAAAAGGAGGAGGTTCTCAATTCGACTGTATGGTTTTTTTGGTATGTATGTTCCGCGATAACTCCGCCATTTGTAAACTGATTATGATGATTCTTTTTTGTTGGAAAGAGGGTACCTCCATAGTGATCCCATTTAATTTTGAAGAAAATCATCCACCTCTAAGGGTGGCTGTTCACGCATTAAGGTTAATTTTTATAAATAGCGCCTAAATTTTATTATAAGGAGCAAATATTTTAATTGTTGATTTTGCTATTCTCCAATTCAAGGCGTTTTTCTCTCTCAATATACTTTGAATAGTGCAAACCGATTTTTATTATCTCCTGTGTCAAGTTCCGTATAGTGGCAAGCTAGGGGATTAATCTGTGAAAATGAAAAAAAAAATGATAGGGGATGAAAGGATGAAATAACCGATTTCAATAAAACTTGGCAAATAGATGTAATTCCACGTACTTTTGAGGTCGGTTTTTTTAGTACTCGGTACTTTTTTTACATTATCATTGTATTCTTATATATTTCACTCATTATAATATAATATATGTGAAGTAAAACACAGTATAAACAGAATCTTGAAGTTATTACTTAAAAAAAATGTTTAGAATTATCTAAAAGTGGGTCTACAGTTCCTTTTGCGTTATTAATTTTATTTACGCATTTATAGTAAGTGGTTGTTTTCACATATTATATTATTACAAACAATTTATTTCCTTACATAAATTAATGAAATATATTTGTATAGTGTAAAATAAAAATACGTACCTACCCGAGAAAAATTGTTTTTCGCAACTTCAGACGGTGGTATATAACGGTGGGACCATTGGGCTCTGAGGAGGTAATTTATAGTAGTTTTTTCAGGTGGAACCGGGAACCTTTGACGCGAAAGAGTACCATCTACGTTTCTCAGAATCTTCCTCCTGGACACGAATTGCCATGGCCGATCTGGACGTCTTTAAATAGGCTTCGAACTCAGGTTGGTCGGAGCAAGGACAATTTGTTCAGGTGGGGATTTTCGGATGGTTCTAACTTCGACTGCTTGTGCGGTGCGTTTCAAACAATGACCCACCTCATATCGTGCCCTAACACCTGCACGTTTGAGGAATTAATGGCGGCCGCTAGCGACGCGATCGGTGTGGCTGATTTCTGGGCCACTATAGTATAATATATGTCATTGATACGATAAGAAGAAGAAGAATTAGTTTCTCATCTATAAAAATTTTCAAGTAAATAATGGCTCAACAGGCTTCAGCAAGCTACTGAATAAAATGCAATAAAACCTTTTTTTTATTTTCTCATAAGCAGGCTATTTTTAAAGGCTCTTAAAAAATCTTAGTTTTTTTAACGCAAAATTTTATTTGGGCGTTAATAGGTTAAAATAAAGCACAAGAACTAACGACCAACGGAACGTAGTATCTATGTACTCCATTGCAAGATAGAAGTGATAGAATATTATCTTATTATGTCGCATTGCCATTTTAATAGTGTTATAACTCAAAATTTGTGAAATTCTTGAATTCATTTCAAAACGTAACATTTGATTCTCTACACGTCAATATAACCATCATTAGATTTTTTTAAGAAACAATTAAAAAATATCTACTTAACTCAAAGTGAGACAAACCATTTGTGAGCTAGTTCTGAACAAAACAGTCCTTACTCAATAATGTAAAGTTAAATTTTCCCTTTTATTTTTAAGTATATTTGGCATGAAATTCTTTAGGTGTCTGTAATAAACATTAACGTATACATAAATTTTAATAATTTTTAACAATTCGTTTTTCATCGATTCTGAAAAAAATACACTTTTTGAGTTAATACACTATTGTATTGACAGTGCGATGTCTGTTTGTGTTTATAAAGTAATGTCAGTCAAACAAATGTTATAACATTTGTGTATGACAAACAATTGTGAGCGTGAAAAAAATACGATTTCCCTTTTCTTTATGTGATTGGTATAAGGCGATAAAGGAGATATAATATGGGGGAGAACCCGCGGGAATATCAGCCGATAAGTCAAAGATATTGGAGATTCAACCTTCTGTTACAGAGAATGAGAAAGTCACGTTTATTAACGCAGATCGTCTTGAGCCGCTCAAAGTAAGCTCTATGTGTTTGTAACAAGAGCCCCGATGCAACACGCACGTCTTTTTCGATATTGTTACATGGACACAATAGCTATTTGTTAAGCTAGGCTGCAAAGTAGGAACCTGAACAAATGAAGGATTCTAAAATTTAACCACGAGGTAAGCTAGTGGTTCAAAAATGGAATCCTTAGTGTAGCGAGCGTTTCAAGACACGCAAAACAACTTTGCTGCCGAGCGAAACACACAACTTTTCACCTCGCTATAGCGAGGAAACTGGTAGATGAAAGAAAAACAGTTGAACTGTAACAAAATAATTTAATAAACAAAATTAGTTATCGTTGTAAATTTAATGTCAACAATAAAAAGAATTGAATATACCAACGGATATATTACCTGAATAATATACGACAAATCGCGTAGTTGAACGTGTTGTTTAGTTTTTCTTTCGTCGAAAGAAAAAAGTGCACCCCATTTCATCTTAAAGTTCGAATTTCAAAAATCTTTTCTACGCTAGTGTGTAAATAGTTATTTTTGATACAAGTGCGGAAAGTTAGTAATTATTCACGAGTCTCGAGGCTTCAAGACTCGAGACAAGTGAATATGACAAATCCTCACATGTATCAAACGACGTTTTTTAATAAATTTGCGAAAAAACTACATTGAAAGTAAAATAAAACAATACATTTTAGCGGCGCAGCGCGCAGCGGTCTTGCGTAATACTCACCTCCGGTCATTGCTAATACTCAATCAGCCATCTTTATGGAAAATATTTTGGTATTTTTAAATGTAACCCGTTGTTTTATAAAACACCTATGCAATTTGAGTAAATAAGCTAAATATAAGTTTTAATGCCGAATGACTTACGTCACAAAGCACATAAATATTAAATAAATATACAATCTCTTTAGTTCTATGTTTATGACTTGACACTATAGTAAATTGAAAAAATTCTAAATTAAAAAGCACTAGTGCGAAAAATCCAACTTTCGGCACGGTTTGTAGTACGAAAAATTGAGCAACTGTATTAAAAAAGCGCTTTAGCGCGCAGGTTTCTAATGAGAACGAAAGCCTTTCTGAGCTAGTGAGGTGAAATAGTACATTGTGTATTGAAGTAAATAAGAAATGCGTAACTAGAGTCTCTTAGAACAATGTCTCGAGGTTTATCATTTTTAAATATCAAACGTGACGCTGCTTAAACGCTCTACTGCCTCCTGATTAGTTAAATTGGCGTAAAAGTCTTGCAACCAGGCCATAAAACTTAAAAAAAAAATTATTGGCTAAAATGTAAGCGGTATTTGGCCACTTCTATTTCATCTCTTTGGTTTTTTGTTTTGTAGCGTTTGTATTTTTCGGCTTTCGTTTGAGTTTGTTGTCATGGATTGTATAAAAATATTGGATGTAAAATTAAATATTGAATGTGTTTCATTATTAACTCGAAGAAAAAGTATAGTATACAATCGTTTCATAATTAGGCCTTAAACTCACGTACCTATTGCTCAGATAAGAACTCTCATTATGCAACGAGTGCATAAAATTCTAGCAATATAAATATAAACTCTGTTTGTAATAAGAGCCCCGATGCCACACGCACGCCTTTTTCGATATTGTTACATGGATAATATGAGCATCGTAAAATATATGTTTTTGTTTACTAACCAGCCTGGACAATAATCATGAACAAAAGTGTTGACAAATTCGAAATTTTATTGAATCTTTATAATTGTTTTGCAAGGTTATAGTATTCATAGGGTTTAATTCTTTTCTACCCCTTCCAATGAAAGTCCCTTCGGGTGTAGCGCAGTTAAATTAACGTTCTGTATAAATTAAGAGACCACAGCTACGATTAGATTACTCTGGCAGCGTATTTTAAACAACAGTGCAGATTAAGAAACGTCGTGGGTATTATATCAGAGCAGATTCGGAAAATTATAAATAATGCTTTCTTAGAGGACTTTACATAGAAGTGTGTGTGATGTCCAAATGTTTTTTGTCATGAGTACTTAATTGTCAGCCTAGTTTTGTAAAATCGGTATGTTCCTATTAAAAAAAAATTACATCACAATTTATGTAACATTGAAAATAATTTTCTCTTCAATTTTTTCCATTGGAGATAAAGTGCTCTTGAAATCATGACATTCATATGTAAAAGAGATAGCCTGAGCTATGTTTATGACGTAAACTTAGTCGCAAATAACAACATTTTTTTGTGCTAAGAAAACCTAATAAAAAGTGGTTCAAGTATCTTCACAAATCTTTTTATTACTTTATTTGTTATCTTCTGTAAATTATTATATATCTGCTACTAAGCAAAACAATTCGCACTCATGGAAAACTACGTCAAAAACCGCACTCCTTGAAAAGGTTGTAAACCGCCAGTAGGGAGTATAGACTGGTCCACGTAAATTATTGTATAGTCAGAAGAAAAGGTATACAAGAGGAAAGGAAAGGGGATAGGGTGTAACAAAAATAAACAATATGAAAACAGGTACAACAGTGTAAAACACTCTCTTACTACGCATTAACAAACAGTCCAGACACTTAACATATTGTATATCAAATGTTTTAAAGAAGTTGAGTTTCAATGATGGATCCATACGCAGTTTTCGAGAATTTGGTGAGAGTGACGACGAAAACAAGAAAAGTTAGAATGACGAGGCAAAAAAATTAAAGAATGATTCAAAATTTAGAAAGTAAATGACCAGGAACCAGAGAAAAAGGTGGTACAAAGGTAGGACGACAATGAAAAAAGTCGCATCGTCACGCGCTCATGGAAGAATGGCATAAGTGAGGTTACGTCAAAAATGTTTATTGCTTCATTAGATACAGAAAAATATAACCCACATCCTCTCCTATTCTTATAATTGTATCGACTAATATTATTTAGATAGACAGATAGAGTTAGAAGAATTGGAGACGATGTGGGTTATATTTTTCTGTATCTAATGGAGCAATAAACATGTTTGACTGAACTCCACTTATGCCATTCTTCCATGAGAAGTGCGAATTGGTTCTGGTCTGTGTTGGGTGTTCTGAGAAGAGCTCCAGAGTGAATTCCATCGCTTTGGTACTCATAGTAATATATTAATAATTAATAATGATAATTTATTTAAGCCTTTTACAAATAATGGTGTATAACTAAATAAGTGCTAGTTTACCATGTTTGGCTTGTTAGTAATTGACTCAAGGTTATCTGTCCCCTGACTTTCAAGCATCGTGTTAGTATAGTAGTCGGCCAATTGGTGTGGTTGTCTCGCACGTCATCTATTTATTTTTCTAAATATTCTCGTGTATTGAATGTCACACTTTCTGTTGACCGATTTCAATAAAACTATAATAATAATGTTTGTTTCACAAAATACACACATCAAAAGTGTCTAGGGATCAAGTACGTTTAAGAGTATTGCTGCAATTAGGGTTAATTATATTAACTTTTTTGTATCGCTATTGATACTTTTTAGTGAGTTTTAACATTTAAATAAGGAATATTGTTTAAAATTCGATAATAAGAAGAAAATCGATTGTCAATGTGGTTTTGTATAAAAATGAGTTATAGCGTTTTGACAAAATCATTACAATATCTGCATCGGAACCGAAACAATTTACATTATTATGGAGAGACGACATCATTTAACCCGAGAAGTGATGATGCGAGCCGTCGGAATGTTGGAAGCTGGTTCCAGGCAACGTGCTGTGGCTTTCACTCTTAACACTACACAGAGCGTCATAAGTCGCCTCTGGACGCGCTATCGCATGACGGGCAGCGTGGCCGAGCGACATGGAGGACGATCTCGCATCACGACTCGCAGACAGGACCGGTATATCCAAAATACTGCTCGACGGAATCGTACCATGACCGCCATGATGTTGGTTACGAGGCTCCACAGCTCCTCAGGCTTGCTAATAAGCGATCAAACAATCCGAAATCGTTTACGTGAAGTGGGTCTGCGATCCCGAAGGCCGCTCAGAGTTCCACCTATTGCACCCTGCAATCGCAGGACCCGTTTACGATGGGCTCGCGAACACAGAAACTGGGAGGAAGAAGACTGGCGCTATGTGTGCTCTTCGGATGAATCCCGCTTCGGTATGAGACCGGATACAAGACGTACTCGAGTTTGGAGAACATCTGGACGTCATGAACGTTTGAGATATTGTCAGGAAGTTCATCCATATGGTGGGGGAACAATAATGATATGGGCCGGTATTTGGATCGGCGGAAGAACCGATCTCATTTGGATCAGGGGTAACCTCAATGCTCAAGTTTACGCAGAGAGGATTGTTTCAGATGTTATCATCCCTTTGCGAGGCCAGTTGGGTGATTCATTTCAACTAATGCATGACAACGCACGTCCACACACGGCTAGAGTCGTAACACGCATTCTTGCCGAAGCTCGTATCACCGTTCTGCCGTGGCCTGCTCAATCGCCAGACCTCAAGCCAATTGAGCACGCATGGGATATGCTTCAAAGAAGAGCTGTGCCGAGTATGCATACCGTACATACTCTACAACAATATTTTGACTTGTTACAAAACACATGGGCGGCCATTCCTCAAAGTGATTTTGATGAACTCATCTTAAGCATGCCAAATCGCTGTACTTGTGTGATTCGTGTTAATGGTGGAAATACAGATTATTAATTTTCTTATCTTTACAATAAAAATGAGCAAAATCATCATTTTCGCCATTTTTTTGTCATTTAATTGACGCCGTTAATTTGAGTTTTTTCCCACAATTTGCAAAAACATCAATTTTAGTTTATTTTAATTAAATATAGGGGTAAGCGGTTAAATAAAACATAAGCATTAATGTAAGAAGTCGTCCTGGAAGACTGGATTTGGTAAATATTGCTTAAATAATTTTTATTTATTTTTATTTCAAAAATATTCACTTGATCCCTAGACACTTTTGATGTGTGTAGTTTACAACATAATAATGAAGTCCCTGACAAGGTATAGGTATAACCTGTGTGACAGGAGCCAGTGTTATAAAATTTTAGTCTATTTCTATTTTTATTTAACTTAGTCTATTTCATGAGAAAAAAGAAAGTGATAGAATTTATTATAATTTTAATACTGTTTCTAATAATTATCATAAGTTGGATACACTTTAATATGCAAATTGTGATAAATATGGTTGTATGTGTGCGTGAGTGTGTGTCCCTTTGTGTGTGTATGTTTACATGCTACCTTGTGTTTGGGCTCATGCGATTCGTTTTGACGAGAACCTGCATACGTTTCAGTTATCGTTAAGAATCGGATACAGCTAAAACCACAAAAATCTAAATAAATCTGAAGTAAGTCCTATACGGAAGTAAATATCGTCAATTTCACAGTGCTTTATAAACTATATATTCCTTCTTTATTTAGATTTCTGTGGCGAAAACGAGTAAGCAAACTTTTGAGGTCTGTCCGTTTTGTTTTAAGTTGTAATTATGTAATATAGTGTTTATTAAAATTCCATGCGTTTTTGTTCTAAGCCGGTACTAGTTGGTACGTAAAGTGCGTCTATAAGAATTCTTCAGAGAAACAAACCATAAACAAAGCTGAAATGCAACAGGTATTTATCCTGAAGCTTTCTATTAAACAGAGATACTAGATAGACCAATCTCTTTAAACAATTCCAAGGTAAAGCCCCCATATTTCGTGGAATTCAATTAAAGCTCGGTCAGCTCTTGGGATTGTAACAATTACTTACAATGCTGCCTGATAAATATTGTTTTTTTAAAAGTTTATTCTTCGTAATTTGGCTTAGAATGGTACCAGTCTAAGGGGAGGACAGATAATAAAGCCACATGTGATTCTTGTTGAATCAAGTTTAAACATGTATATCTAAACTAGTGGTCCGCTGGTGTCAAAAATTGGACCGCGAATAATTTAAAATTTCGCGGGGGTGCATCGTGGTAGGGTAGTACGAATCATCTGCACATATTTATTGATGAATTCAATCGTTACTTCCCAGTATATTTCGAAACAGAAGCTAAAGTTGATCATAAACTGATTGGCAACCCTTTTAGCACGGATGCTAGTGAAGTTACACAAGAAATCCAGGAAGAACTAATTGAATTTCAAAATAATAGAAACTGTACGGACGCATTGGAGTCTAATTCACTTGAGAAGTTTTGGTATCAAAAAGCAATTTGTTACACCAAAATTAGAGAAATCTGGTTTTCTGAATTATGGTTTTCTCAACAAATTATTTATGTCAACAAGTATTTTCTGCTTTCTGGTAATTAAAACCAAGGCCAGAAATCGATTGAAAGTAAGTGATGATTTGTGTGTAGGTTTGTGTCGTAATGTTAGTCCTAGGATTGCTGAACTTGTGCAGAAGATGCAAGCTCGAAAATCACATTGATTCGTAATTTACCTATTTGTCTTTTTCTATTAAAATAATATCGTTAACGCATGATACTACTGAGTTTTTTATTAAAGTATATTTTCGGATTGATTTAGTTTTTTTTCTTGTACATCGTGATCCCCGCTAACAAAAAAGAAATCAAAGTGTTCCCTGGTCAATAAAAGGTTGGGAACCTGATCTATGCACTATGAAATCTTAATAATGATTGCTCTTAGTTTCTAGTTATAAAAACATACAAAACAAATTTCGGATTATCGGTCCAGTTATTAACAATATAGTTTAAACTTTACTCTCTTCGATACTCCGTCTGAGTCACTGTACAAATTTTCTGTTTACACTCCCTCTATGATGCTTATGACACTAGCATAAAACGGACCCTGGCAGAATTGAGACAATTAGTCTCACAAGCCATTAAAACAAAAACTTTACCCAGTTGGCATATCGTTGGCATAGCGAAAGTTCAATATCTATTATTATAAGTTTTTAAGTTAACGTTCTCCAAAAAAAGTCAACCATATTGTAGCGGTATAAGGTTTACTTTAATTTCATATAACAAAAAAACGTATTACGATAAACAGAAAGTGAAAAATTTATTAAAGTTTAAAATTCGAAACGTCGCTTTGTTTGAAAAAACAAATATACGCGATTTAAAACCGGAAAAATAGTTCATTTCCATATTTATTGAAATCAAATTAGTTTAACGAAGAGAAAAATAAGACTTAACGAATGATAGGAAACATCGCCTTGGGTAATACTATAGGTGCGACTATAATTTTTGCACTCCAAAGTAGCCGAATTAGGCATATTTCCTCGATTGTCGAGGTTTTGCGCAAGATAATTGACACTATCATCGTACAAAGCGAAAATGGCGGTTTGAGCTCAAGTATACGAAACTCCTCATACTGTTGCCACACGTGACATGGCCACTATTCTATCGTTTTAATGTTTTGTGGTTATGAAATTTCACATAATATATAATTTGTTTTATGAATTTAGTAATATTTTTGTGAATTACTTGTGTTAAAATCACAGTTGACGTAAGATAGAAAACTTAATGTGGTTGTCTTAACAAACAGTAACAAATGTCTATATTTGTATTATTATTGCCGGAAAACGAGGTTTTATGTAAATTATAAATGAAACGGATATCCGGTAACTATCCGGTATCCGGCCTATCCGGCAGGATGCTGGATATTAGAATAATATCCGGCCGGATACCGGATGTTTAAAACTGACAAAAATTCGTAATCAGTACGCCAAATAAATTGATTTATTGATTAAAGATAATTATAGAATATACAACAACTAAAGGATCGTTGACAATCTGTTTATTACTAGTAACTGAAAGAATTATGAAGTTAGAGATAACGTTATCTGTAAATTTAGTATAATCAAATTTCAATAAAGGCAAATTATGGTGGATGAAGACCAGTTTTTCTGCAATAAGTGGTCAAAGTTGGTGGTATTTATTTTCATAAATAGATCCAATTTTGCGAACTTTATTACTGTTAACTTTCTGTTATGTATTTTGATTGTATTGTCGAATAAATTAAATGTTTTTATAAAAACATGTGACCACAACCAGTCAAATCGTCAATGTGAAAGTACAATCATTCACTAATCCATCAATCATGGTGATGCGCGCTGTAAACCGGTCGCGATATGTTTACGACAGTGGGTCAAATATCCGGCGGCCGCATATCCGGCTACCCGGATAGGTGCTCGCCGGATATCCGGTATCCGGCCAAATCATTGTCCGTTTCATCTCTAATGTAAATTACCCAATATTATGTATTTATCGCATCAAATGTAGCTACATAATTTCGCCTACCTTACCGGAGCCAACAGATTTATCTCATTAATCTCAAGAGAGGTAATTAATTTTTCTCATTAATATACATTGGAGGGGAAATTAATTGGGCATTTGGAAACTCATTAAAAATTTCAATCTTTAAATTGAATCTGCTCTCATAATAAAATAATAATATTAATATGCCAGACAAGAATGCCAATTACTTCGTCTTAAACAACGGAATCAACATCATCAACAACCATTTATACGTCATTTTATTTAGGCCACAGTCCGCCATGCTGACCTAATGCAAGTTGGGGTCTTCACGCATGTTCCAAGCGTACTTTCTTCGACGTACTGGGTTTCATTACGACGTTTTCCTTCACCTAAAAGTTACAATTTATTAAGCGGCATTTTCGTCTTCACGTTTTTTGTTCGTCTAAAGTACTGTAGAAATTAAATCCGCCATGTGTCTGTTTGCACTTGACAGATCATTTATCACTATCACTGATTGACTGATTTTCTCTTGGTTCTTGCGCACTATCATAATGTTCTTGCTCTTTCTTCTGTCACCACAATGAAGACTAAACGCTTCCCATAAAGGTTTTGGTTTGCATCAATTCCATTCTACAAATAATGAAGTCGAGATAATTCCTTTTTCTTATTTTCACATGTTAATAGCCAGCGAAAGCGAAGCATAAGAAGGGAGTTGGTCTTATGGGTGGAGAAAGTACAAGTAATGGTTGATTATGACATAACTAATGTACTCGTCGTACACACATACATAGACGACAAAAAACAAAATAAAAGAAGAATGTATATACAACAATCAATTAAAAGAAATTTAACAAGCTTCGTAAATGTCAAAATTATGCAAAAGATCTTAAAATGATGTTAAAATGATTTACATTATTTATAGAAATTTACATTATTTCCTCAAATATGACAAAAGAGATAATGGTGTGTTTGAATAGCGTGATTATCGCTTTTGGCAGACTACTTCGCCTTGCCGAACGGACACGTTACACTTGTTGTTTACACCGGGTCGGTTGATCGAATTCGGTTGAGGGGCTGTCGACCCGTTGTTTACAAAAAACCTTTTTGTCGGTCTTTTTACACGTGCAGTCGACTATACGCAGAGGATATACAGCGGTCTACGCGTGCTAGACAACAACGTATTGTGAGTGGGGCTGAACCCACACGTTGTACCTACACGACAACTGTCGGAGCCTAACGTCGTAGTGCATTGTGTGTGATCGTACCTAGTTTTGGAATTTATCAGATATGTTTTCTATAACAGATCGTTTATATTATGGCGAGGTATTTACTATATTAAGGCGAGGTATTTCAACGCAGCGCAATACATCGCAATAAACGCAAGCCTACGTTTTAGGAGGTGAGATGTGGGGGATCGCACCTCGCGTTCCGTAACCCGCTCGCTGCAAATTTGAAAAACACACATCTCCGACGTCGATAAGCATCCAATGACGCGGCGCGACATTAAGTCGCTGGGCAATTTTCACATCTAGGGATAAATGTGAAATAACTACAGGAGTTCACTTTAAAACAAACATTTAATAAGTTCTCTGTCGTACCGGGAGACACTATTGCAAGGTATACACTTAGTACCGATTTAAATCCAGTTGCAATATAGCCGGGAGAGATTGCCGGAAATCACAAAAGCGCGTGAATTTCCTGCATTTTCTCTAGTCACTTTACAGCAACACGACTGTGAACATGCAGGCAATTTTCCTTGTATTTCCTAACGCGTCATATTAACTTGTAAATGCAAGTTTGCAACTGAAGCGTAAGCTAGATGCTGCTCTAACCGCAACTTACAGGTCCGATAACAGTGATTTAGTGGCCCGTAATTTAGCGGAGGATCTACACTTATCTATTACCTACACTTATCTATACCAATTATATGAGATTGGTTACTATTTCGGACAATGTAACTTCTCTAACGTCGATAGTTTGATACAACAAAAGTAAACTAAACTTTCTTTATGATATCAAGTGACGGGACGAACAAACAAAAAACCCGCCACACTAGCATCTTCCGAGCGTCTTGCCAAAGCACGTACAGCGTCTTGTTAACGCACGCATAGGGTTGACATGGCGTCCGCGCGACGGCGACGCAAATGTGGAATAGTGCCGAACGTTGGGTATACTCTGTGCTGGTGTTGCATCGCCGCCGCACGGACATCGTGTCGACGCTGTGATCGCTGTGCGTAAGTTGGAAGACGCCAATGTGGGGGGGTCTCTCAGCGACACGCCAGTCCATAACAGTTGCAGTGCTACACCGAGCTTTAAATCGCAAAGATCTGACAGCCACTGCCACTGTGCCCGTCACCCTGATATATAAGTCGACAAGTCCCAAGCGCCTCTAATTTCACCAGCACAGTTGCTCTTCAAAATCAGAACAAAGTAACGCTCACATTATTGAATCGCAGCAGGAATAGGTAAAGCGGCAGTGCTTCCCTGGACGATTTTTTCACAAGGAGCTCTGCTGCTACTAATATACTACACAAAAAGGCACTAAAATGCGTCAAATGATACTGCCGGTGAAGTACGTTTTGCCCTATCTAGATCCGAGTCTGTGAAGTCTTGTGCGGATATTATTCTCTACTGAAATTGCATTCCTATTTAAACTTTGGGATTCATGAATAAAATTATGTACAATGTGAATACTATTGTGTAATGTAGCAGCATTATGTTTGTAGCTCTCATTCGTTAACGACTTTCGTGTTTAATATCAATTGTTTTAATAGTTCTTGTAACTTATAATGACGTATCTGCAAGTCAATAATAGTACATAATGTATTAAGGGCGGGATATGAGAATTTTTGGTGGTACATATAAAGTTTTTCAC
>NW_020655486.1:0-15345 GCF_003589595.1 Hyposmocoma kahamanoa | reverse complement strand
AGTATCTTTGAGAGATAAGTTTAAGGAAATTAACATTCTTACACTAGCCTCACAATACATTTATGAAAATATAATTTATGTTAAAAGGAATAGTAATTTCTTTATGAAAAATAGTGACAGACATAACATTAATACGAGGAATAAAAATAAACTAGCTTTTCTTGATAGTCGTCTTCACAAAGTCAAACAATCATTTAAGGGGCAATGTATACGCTTCTATAACAAGATTCCGGTTGATATACAAAATTTGCCTTTCACGAGGTTTAAAACTATAGTGAAACAAAAACTTTATACTAAAGGTTATTATACAACTTTTGCGTACTTGGATGACAAAAATCCGTGGTAGTAACCCGTTTAGCTCATGGAGGTAGTCTCAATCTGATGTTTCAAATAAAAAAATATTGTAAATGTTATTTACAAAGAGCAACCCCTAGAGTTTCTTGCTCATTCTTCTCAGGGGAATCTGCCTTACGAATGAGCGGTAGAGTTTAACCATTGTGACGATTTCAAGTGTAATAATGCTTACCTATGAAATAAAGATTATTTTGATTTGATTTGATTTGATTTGAATAGCGAAAACCTAAAAACTCGATAAATACTGAATGGATTTTATTGCAAATAACGTGATTATTTTTATTTATACGTAATACTAATTTATAAACGATTTGTATTGGTTTCGTTGGTTTTCTTTCGAATCGTGTTTTCTCAGTTCGACAAATTTGAGTTACGACAGTGTTTGGTTTCGTATGTACTTTTTTTCTCCACCACTTCTCAATATTGTTAGGTCCATTATTTCTAGACCAAACGCAATACACTTTTAAAGCTCATGTCCGTAAAACTAATCTTGATATCTCTGCTCCTAGGTTTTATTGTTGAAACTTATAATTAGTTTCATATTTTACGTGATTAGGGTTTTTAATGTTAAAAATTTAAAAATTCATATTTACTAAGATCAAAATAAAATAAAATTATTTTAAGTAATTATATACCTTTGTAACCTATTGCCATATAAAGAAAGCGTGAACCTTGTAAACAAAAACTAGCATGCTGTACATGCTACTAGCCACTAGCATTTAGCTATACTCTATATTGTGTTGGATATCCGTTCTACATAAAAAGAAATGCGTTTTGCTTTGGCTCTACATAGGCCGCCAAAGAATCAGGAGGCCTACCACGAAATACGACGAAACGATCGAAGATCGTGATTTGACATAACGTCGGGGGGTTCAATTACGCGTAACTAGCATTTGATTATGAGTCTCCATTTCGGTTATTTAGTGGCCAAATCAAACTCGCGTAAATGTCGTGACAACCAAATTAGCGTGATTTACGAGAATCTACTGTTGTCAGTCCGTAGACAACATAAATTAATGACAGCTATCGTACCAAATTTTGACATTAACTCATCGTAAAGTTGACATTTGTGTAGTTTATACGTACTACACAAATGTTAATTTTACGAATCTTACGACGCAGTTAAGTAGTATCGTATTTCGAGGTAAACCTCCTATTTCCTAAAAATTTCCCAAAGTTACGGGTCAACACGAAGATTAAACGTTTCAATGAGTCTAGTGTGGTAAATCATCATATGCTCAAGTCGATTCCGCATCAATAAATGAAGTGACGCCCTTATACTGTAACGGTACCCCAACAAATACACTATTCGACTCAATAACACTACAATACTAACTTATGAGAAAGTAGTGACAGCCGTATCTTTATGTTGCACACTATATTTCTTGACCTAATTAAAAAGTAAGCTACGTCAGTGCAGCCTGCAGTAATAAGAGGCATGGTGAACTTAGTCATGTAACACCAAAATAACTTGAGCTACGCTGCAGTAAACAGAACAGAAAGTTCAGAAGATATTTTATTGAAAAGGGCAAGTTAAAAGTTCATGTTATAATGGTTTATAGTGTTATGAAGACGTGTCTGATAGTTTGGTGAAAGGATTATTTTGCAATATTGTGACCGTTGTTGACTTATTAAAGTCCTTTACTTTGAAACTTGTTTATAAAGAAACAAGACGAGACAAGACCTATATAGCAGACAACATTTGTTTGTCACTGAGCCTAAAAAGTCTCGGTTACTTGAATTTACTTTTTCTTTCACATTGTTTTAGTCATCCAGAACTTGTGCATTTCTTTATGATTCTAAGTGACGGGACCAACAAGTCGTACGCCTGGTAGTAAGTGACACGCCTATCCATAACAGTTGCAATCCCACTTAGAACTTTGAATCGTAGACATTTAAAGGGCACTGCCCGTCATCCTGCGACATAAGTTGACAAGCGCTATGTGTCTGTAATTCTACCAGAACCCTTCAAAACCGGAACGCAGTAACGCTCGCTTGGTGGTAGAAATAGTTAAGGTAACAGTTAGTCCCTGGACGAACTCTTTTACAAGGAGCTGCTATTAGTGATTCGTTGATACATATGTAATGCTCTGTTAAATTGACGTATGAATATACTATGTACTTGTGAAAGCAGATAATAATAAAGTAATGCAGAGAAGCATAGTGTCCAAATGCTTAACGAGGTCGAAGACCTTTTCAGACATGAATCCAATTGACTTTTCGGTTGAGAAATAAAAGAAGTACAACATTACAAAAAAATCTATGTCAAATAGCCATTTAAAAAATATATGAAACGCCATGATATTTGAAATGGAATTGCAATCTCTTTGGTTACTCGCAGAACAGCAATTATTATAGCGCATCGCTGTTCTTACTTCAAAAAAGAAGGATTGTAATTGAAAATAAACGGCCTGTGATGAGTTGTTCCGATTTTCTATTTTTGTAAATAGTGTGAATAGTTTCGAAAAAAGACAATGGGAATTTAAGAACATTGAATTGAAACTTAGAGCATATAGGACGGGGGGCGCTATTATTTTAGGGGGGGGGGGGGTAGTACTACAAACAAAAAGAGGTGCACTCAAATGCAATATTGGGTTGTGTCACTATGGTCGCCCACAACACTAGCTTATTTTACAAATACACAGAGAAAACACATTGATGTCTTATCCGTACACAGAATAAGCCTATAAAAACAAATCGATTCTCATGAATATACTAGAGACGGAAAGTTATCGACGTGACGGTATCGATATGTATTACGTAATGGTTAATCACGTATATGAAAATTGTAATTCCACCCTTGGTTAGACTGGATGTAGAGGATTTCTTTTTGCAATTTTGTGAGTATTGTAACAGTGGTATTGTTTTACTTGTATTTGCCAGAGGAGATAGCCCATTGACTTACCAATAAATGGATGACAATAAATATAATCCAGTCTAATCCAAAAACCGCGAAAGAATGTCTGGAGTTTTTCCGGCTATTCGCGGTCAGCGTTGGAGCCAATGAGAAGCATGACCGGAAGTAACCTGTACAAACGTAGTGACATGTACAGAAATATAAAAAAACTAAAACATTTAATTTCAATTGTAAAGTCGTTGCAGTATTGCTTAATTTTGTTCGTCACAATTTAAAGGCCTAAAAATTATCCATATTCAGCTTCTACTGGAAATAACAAAATGCACCATATTTAGCTTCTAGTGAAAATTACTTGAACACAAGAGTGATGCAGTAGTCTTAATGTCAATATTAACTAATTTTATAGTATTATTTTGAGTTTTATTCAAATTCACTTCAAGTAATAGGAGTTGTTCAGATATATAGGTACATACAAATATTATAAATGTGAAAATAGCTGTGTCTCTCTGTTGGTACTTCTGACGTACTGTTTGAAATGTGTCGATGTTTCGAATTTCTAAATTCCAACTAAACGTAAACTCAAAATTTCATAATCTCGAAAACCGATTATAACAGAACGGTTATGCTTTGAGGGGATTTTTGGTTGCTTATTATAAAGAAAAGACTAAGTTACTTTGTTTTGTAATATTCCTAAAATAATCTAAAAAAACACAAATACATTTGGAATTACAAAATTTCGAGCAAACATTATTTCGGGCAAATGAATTTTTGGACTTCTGATTGATAACTCCATACAGTAAAACGAATACAACAATATTTTGTTAGTTATTTATTACTAACATTTAATAAAATCTAATTTAAAAAATAAGATTAACATTAACGTTTCTTTGTTCTAAATCTAAATATTTCAATAACTTGTGGTTCGAAAATTTAAATTGACGTAACGGGTCTCTTTCTTTCTTTTACGCGTGTCTTGTGTAGGATAAGGACAGTCAGTTATTTGGTTACTTTGATTGCTTTTGTAATTTATGTGTATCATATGTAAGTATGTACCCGAATATGTACTTTTTTTCTTTTTTCTTACAGTACGTCACGATTTATGATGATTTATATTAAAACAATTACAATTTATTTTCACTATTTATAACTTATTACATTATTATTTACTATATAATACTATCGAGAAATCAATTAGAATAAACTTCGTTACACAATCTGTCGATAAATATCGGAGCTAAAAAGCACGTTCGCTTCTCTATAACGAAAAAATAGCATTCATGAAATATTACATTTTTCTGTCTGTGTTTGCCTGTAAGGAATTAAGGAACTTCATAGGCACGCTTATGTCTAATGTTCGAATGTTTTCGAATATTTTGTATGTAATCGATAATTTAAAAAAAAATGTGATGATGTTTGAGTAATGAGAAAATGTGTTGTAATCTCAGTACAGAGTACTAAAAAAACCGACCTCAAAAAGGAATTACATCTATTTGCCAAGTTTTATTGAAATCGGTTACCGGAAAGTACACAAACCCGGATTCATCGGATTCGGAACTTGACAGAGGAGATAATAAAAATCGGTTCTCACTACTCAAAGCATATTGAGAGAGAAAAACGCCTTGAATTGGAGAATAGCAAAATCAACCATTAAAGTAATTACTCCTTATAATAAAAAATGTTCTTCAAAATTAAATAGGACCATTATGGAGGTACCATCTTTCCAACAAAAAAGAATTATCAAAATCGGTTCACAAATGGCGGAGTTATCGCGTAACATACACACAAAAAAAACATACAGTCGAAATGAGAACCTCCTCCTTTTTTTGAAGTCGGTTAAAAATTGAAAACTAGTAATTAAGGTAAAAAAAAGAGATGCATAAATGGAATGTAAATCCATCCTTGATTAGACTGGATGTAGTAGAGATTTTTTTGCAAGTTTGTATGTTGCAATACGACATATTTCATGGAGCACTGGACGCAATGAATTCGATAATGCAGATGAAAACACATCGATTTGAAAGTTGTGTTTATTGTGCGATGGTTATTTTGTGCTTGTACCTTTACAGAGGGGATTGCCTATCAATGACGCCTCCATTCCTATATGCTCTTAGAATTGAAACAATGAACAAAGTGAAATATTTTTAACGGCTTTATTTGATTCGCAAAATACATAAATTACAAACAATTATAGAAAATTACATTGACTTACAATTATATGGACGTCGGGTCCGCGCTACAAAGTGTCCGCACTTGTAAGGCGCTAAAATCGTATACAGAGCGCCAAACTCCGCTTTAGTCTTCATTTGTTCGACTGACAGCACGATACTGCGATGACATTACAATTTAAATTTCGAATAGGTTGACTTGGGACATTTTTTTCGTGGTTTTTGTATAAGACCCGTCGTCCATTTATTTGTAAGTCAATGGAAAATTACATAATTTCGTCATAAGATAAATAAGCGCTCACTCAACGCGGGTGCCATAGACATATAGACATGTAGATATACACACACATAGACAACCACAAATTACACCCAGACACACGAGAGAAATAAATGTAGGCCATACAAATATTTCTCCCGGCCCGGGAATCGAACCTGGAGCCTCCTCGTGGCAGTCCGGCATGGTAACCGTTCGGTCACGGAGGTAGTTGCGCGATCAAAGAAAAGAAAGAAGAAAAATAAATTTAAGTTAAAATAAATAGATGATATGTCGAAAAGGTCTATTTTCAAGTAACGTTGAAAAAAGTAAGCTAATTTTAATTACGGTTCGTAATGAATCATGATTATAAATATTGAATTACTTACTGGTGTAGATTTAAATTTCGTAATGAGCTAATAAATATGAGATCTGTTCTACGTATTTAAAAAAAAATTGTAAAAACCGATATTTTAATATAAAAAAATATGAATTGTTTTTGAAATATGAAATGGTGTTGTTAAACTTCAGTCATTATTTAGGGTTCTTCAATTAAGGAAATTACCCTTTTAAAATTCTACAACAGCAGAATGAGCATTTATTTACCTTACCAGTCTTATGACAATGTCTCAAGTTTACTTTGTGTACCTGCACATATGAAACTATCATAATTAATATTTATTTACCAAACTATACCAATATTATATATCCGAAAGTAAATCTGTTACATTCTCACACCTAAACCGCTGAACCAATATTGACGAATTTAGGTATAGAGATAAGTGACAACTAGAAGAAGGACATATGCTACTTTTTGTCACAAAAATAAATCTTAAAAGGGGTGAACTAGGGATGAAAGTTTGAGTAGACAACCAATAAAATATACGAAAATTAATATAGTACAGTAGGCTACTCGAAGAAGTATTCTACGTAGACGAAGTCCCGGGTACAAGCCAGTAATTAAATAAGTTCTTTCGAACCGATAATCTCTATTGCAATATACTAGGAAGCTACTGGATGATTCTTCAGACGGAACGCTATCGATTTGGCATGAATGAGGAAGAATTAAAACATCTTTAGTAGCAGTAGAGCTCCTTGTGAGAGAGTTCGGCCAGGGAAGTACTGCTACTTTACCTATTTCTGCCGCCCAGCAGTAATGTCAGCATTACTGTGTTCCGGTTTTGAAGGGTACGGTGCTGGTGAAATAACAGGCACATGGGACTTGTCAACTTATGTCTCAGGTTGACGGGCGCAGCGGCAGTGCCCCTCAGATCTTTGCGATTTAAAGCTCTGAGTGGCACTGCAATTGTTATGGACAGGCGTGTAGCTTACCATCAGGTGCACAACTTGTTCGTCCCGTCTCTTGGCATTATAATCAAAAGAGGTAAAGCTCCTAGTGAAAGAGTTTACCCAGAAGTAATGCCACCATTCTTAATTTTTACTGGCTATATCATTATATATCGATATATAACGATATCGTTATCCAACAGCGTTTACGGAGTTAGTCGGTGAAATGGATTATAAGAAAACGTTTTTAAGACTTTAAAGACCTAAAATATTTGTAAAATTGGACAAAATCCGGACTTTATTTAAAATAATAAGAGATTTCCATATTCTGTTACACATACATTCTAGCTTTGTAAACAATAGGACCCTCGGTAACTTGCATTCGATAACTGTGCTCTGAATAACGTATGTAGCCTTTGCCGGTCGAGAAGTTCGAATAATCGTACGGGTGTGAAGTCATTCCGGTTCGGTTCGAATATTACAGTTCGATTCGGGTGTTGTGAATAAAAATGAAAAGAAATCTGTCGGCAACTGGGTTATCGTAAGGTTCTGAATTGACTGCCAGATCCGAATTCGAGAAATGACATCATTTTATCTCTAGGTGTACAAGCGACATCCGAAATGGGTCCGAATTTTCTAGATTTCTACAGTATCGGATTCGGGGCGAATGCAAATAGGATACAGCGCGTAAACGCGCTATGGATGCTGGTGATACTATTGCTTTACGTCACAGGGTCACGGTGCGGTGGCAATGCCCCTCCACATCCAAACGACATACATCCAAAATAATTACTGTCAAATAAGCAATACTCGATCAAATCACTAGAAAAGCTTCATTAACACCTTGCGTTATTTAATTTGATGGAGTATTACTTATTTGACAGTAATTTTATTATTTCGGATGTATGTCGGCTGGAGAATGCGAGTAGACCCCCTAATCTTTGCGATTTAAATCTTAGCAACAGGTGCACGACCTCATCGTGCTGTCCTGATTCATCCCCTAGTTCGCCACTATACGGGACTTGACACAGGAGATAATAAAAATCGGTTCTCAAACTCAAACTCAAAGTATATTGAGAGAGAAAAACGCCTTGAATTGGAGAATAGCAAAATCAACCATTAAAATAATTGCACCTTATAATAAAATTTAGGCGCTATTTGTAAAAACGAATCTTTATGCGTGAACAGTCACCCTTAGAGGTGGATGATTTTCTTCAAAATTAAATAGGACCATTATAGAGGTACCCCCTTTCCAACAAAAAAAGAATCATCAAAATCGGTTCACAAATACCGGCGTTATCGCGTAACATACATACGAAAAAAAACGTACAGTTGAGAACTTGAACTGAATTGAGAACCCCTCCTTTTTTTGAAGTCGGTTAAAAATGTGAAGTTTATTGAATATTACAATGTTTTACTACCATGATATTCAATGTCTTCTTGTGAAATTACTCTACTAGTTTGATAAATATAATAATATAAAGATCGAATACTAAGTTCAGTTTATTTCTCTCAACATTACAAATTTCATACAAATACAATAACAAATTTTATTTTATACTACTTTTCAAAAAGTGAGCGTCAGTTTACAATATAATGAAGAAATAATTATAACACAATATAAATAAAATAAATAACTAATAAATAATTGAATTAAACTAACATTGTTAAGTGTACACAGGAAAGTTTCTTGGATCCAGCTGGATTCGAATCAACGTCATCAGAATACGAAGACGAAGTTCTCCCAACTGAGCTATGGAACGAACTAGCAGACCTTAAAAATTTTTCTTTGTGCTTGTTGCAGATCTTTATTTTTGTTTTTTGGCGACTTTATTGCCGCAGCGCCATCTGTGAGAATTCTACGAACATTTTTCTTCACTCAGCCAAGTACCTCTGCAGTTACCAGCGGCTGATTAGAGATGTTGTAATAATGCTCATTCGTCAGCAAACCAGGTCATTCGACCTTAATTTCGTTCAGTATTAATAAATTATCCTAAAATGTGCTATATCTATCCATCTCTCTTCTCCTTGCCAACCTACCCACTATAAAACTCCACATTAACTTGCAAATGTTAAATTCTCACTCAACTGAAAAAAGGTAAATAATGCTGTTTTTTTATCTGCCAAGGAAAATCTGCGCATTGTTGATTTCAGTAACAAGATTAAAATTTAATCTCACGACGAAGAATGTTAAATGAGATTAGATTTTTTTGTAAGAAATAGGAGAAGGCTTTTAATGTTTTGTTTTCTTTTTTTCTTTAATAATAAGGCCTTGATAGCAAGGTACACAAATTAAGGATTTTATTACTGTTTTTCTTGCAATTTTATGTTTTAATGATCATTATTCTATATTTCGGCCATTCTCATTTGTTAATTTTTGATGAAAATAATTGACCATCTTTGTTGATTGTGATCAGATTGGTGATTTACTGGAACAGTGATCTAAACCAAAACAGTAAAACTTTTATGATTATGATAGCGCCAACTTCATACATCAAAGATGATGAGGGGCAGTGCCACTGCTCAGCGCAGTAGCGCCAGTCACCCTGAGACATTAAGTTGAGAACTCCCATATTGTGTCTGCGATTTCACTAGTACCCTAAAAAATACACTATAAAATTAATGCTAAAAATTCGTAGTTAACCGCTACGAAAAACATAACTTTGGCGTAGCACCGAAATTACCCAAAACAGCACTAGAAAATTCCCTCTATTATTCAATATAGCATTAAAAGAGATTAAAAAAATCAATTTAAAATTAAAATGAATTAAACCAACATCTCAAAATTTACACAAAAAGCTAATGGCATATCGCTCAAAGTGCTTGAATGATTCTGTAAATAAATCATGTTTTAAAATATCTTGACTTTGAATACCCATCATAAAAATATTCACTTAAATATTCAGTTTCCGGGAATTGGAGACGAACTAACATGGAAACATTCCCATGAATGAGGCACTGATAAGATAAGAGAAGCGCGTGTTAGATGTTTTCACTTCGGAGAATATGGTAACGATGGTAATTAGTAAGTGCTGTCATTTATGTGTTTTTTGAACGTTTGGAGATAGTAGATGTTAAGCTGAGTACTTATTTAGCCAAATGTTTTATATTTTTGTTACGTTGTCTTATTGTATATAAAAGTTTTCGGAGTATTATATTAAATTTCTTTAATATTAAGGCACCGAATACGCCTTAAGCTACAGGGAAAAATATACAAGACCGTGATTAGACCTATCGTAGGTACAGTATGGATCAGAATGTTGGGCGATAGAAAGGGAGGACGAACGAACTGTGCCTGCAGTGGGAATTCGAATATTGAGATGGATGTGTGGAGTGACGAGAAAGGATAAGATAAGATATAAGTACATCTGGGGAAGTTTGAAAGTGGCGCCAGTGACGGAAAAGTTGAGGAGTTATTAGGTTAGCGTGGTATGGACATGTCATGCGGAGGTGTGGAGGGATATAAGAGGAGAGGAAGGCCAAACAATTCTTGTATGAAAGTGTCAGTGATTATCAAATAATTAATTGACTCGGTGCTGCAGGTTTCCTGGTAAGAATTGAACTAGAGACTTTCTTCGACAAGACTGAGGTTCAGATGACTCGACTGACAGTCCGTCATCTAGTAGGCATACAAAAACTACTTTGCAATCGCTGAAGTTGAAATATAACCTTTTTCAAATATATCTGCAGCCGAAATACAATTTCTTTTTTTATGTAGATTTTTAATAAAATATCGTGAGATGCTTTATCCTAAGACCATTTACCACGAAATAAATCATAGCTAGAGATGGAGAGATAGATGGCCAATAGCTGCCGAATACAAATAAGCAAAAGGGCTAGGTAGGAATAAATTCGAGACCGACGATTTTAGAACAAAAATAAAAGTAGCCGTGTTGTAGTTTACAAATAACAACCTATATGCATCTAAAACCAGACTTTGCGGAAAAATTCATTCGTATGCTCAAATAGAACGATGGTAGCTTAGTAGGATTGTTGCTTTTAAATCGAGAACATAAAACTGTAATTTCTAAGTCTACTTCTTCATATAGATGGCATATACTATAATTGACGTAAAGTCCTCGCCGATTATTGCCCATGGTGCTGGTAATGATCAAATCCATATCTGAGAAGCATTACACTGTAAGCGTCATATTTGTAATTTTACGGGGGAAGGGGAAAAAATTTGATGTCGAGGGGAAAAAATTACAAAAACACCACTTACAGTGTAATGCTTCTCAGGTACGGAAATTAACTAACAGATAACTCATTTATTTCAGTCCAATTTCTACTCAACATGTTTCGAACCAGTTCGTGGTCCTTAATTATGACATTCAGCAGCAGTGACTCGACGAAAACTGCGCGTCAAAGCCCTGACAGCCCGGTCACTCAGTACAGACGGACCCTCATCTGCTTCATTTTTATTAGTCATACTATGTAGGATTGCACACTACAGTAACCAAGTCACGTTCTAAAATCTCGTCCACACTAACCACTAACGTAGTGTCTAATACTGTTTTCTAGCTGGGGGGTATCGACCATCTATCACAATTAAAATTCGAATGACGACCAGATATTGAAATTACTTGATATTGAGCTGGAGAAAATTACAGCCACATGCAACTTGACAACTTACGTCTCAGGGTGACGGGCTCAACGGCAGTGCCTCTCAGATCTTTGCAATTTAAAGCTCTGTGTGGCACCGTAACTGTTACGGACAGGCGTGTAGCTAACCATTAGGTGCACGACTTGTTCGTCCCGTCACTTTATGTCATAAAAAAAATGTACACAAGTAAAGTTATTGCAGCAGCGAAAATCAAAACACCATACCTACATAAACATAAACACTATACAAACATAAACCATTTGCTAAGTAATTTTAGGAAAATTTGGAATAAAATTTAATTTTGTTTGACTAATTAAATTAATAAAACAAGGGTTTTCAGTGTCAGTAAAGTTTATTATTCTTTAATTGCCAATTCAAAACTTAGTAAAGCGATTTAACTGCTTTTAATAACAATAATAATAATATATTTATTTCAAGTACCAACAGACTCAATATGTAGTAGTATATACAAAGATATGTACTTATTCTATTGTTACTAAAAATTAAAACTGAATTATACATTTGGACGCGAGGAGCCAACAACAGTGTCTAATATAATGGCACTCATCCCTTATGATACGGAAGGCGGAGTTAGGGCTGGTTCGCACACGGCGCACCAGTGACGTGCATATCTTATGCAAAGTCGTCAAAACCCACTACACGCGTGTCAGCAAACATCCGTGATGCACTGCAGAAACAGGGCAGCCCCAAATTGGGACCATAGAACTCTGAAAGCCCTGATGACCATCAGCCCAGCCACAGACTGCATGTATACTTATAGGCAGGTACAATACATTCTGAAGAGAGTTACCTTCACCTCTCCCTAACTTCTTGTGAATGTGCTTGCGATCATATTAGCCCTGACTTAGCTAGAGCCCTACATTCCCTTTCCATATCGCTGTCATCGTTAAGATCAGACACAAGTATATGGCCTAAATATTTAAATTGATTTACCTTTTAAAGGCCTATACCATTAATCGCAAAAGGTAACTCAGAGTTATAATTACGTCTTCTCTCAAATACCATATGAAACCTTGCAAGTCTCAAAGACTTTACTTTTAAAAATATCTTAACAATACAATCTCATAAAAGTTTCTCTAAAATCACAATTTCGAATCCTTCGTCGAACAAAATACACTATTCATCACAGTTTGAAGCCTGAAGTTGAATCCTTATAACAAACTATTACTGTCGTGGAAGCACCTGCAATAGACTTTGATTAATGCATACTCGCCTTAACGACACCTTTGACAAAAAACTATTTGAATTTTCTGACTTTTTTGTCAATTTGATGAATATAAACGACTTTTATCAAAAGGTTCTTGGTATAGCTATCTAAAGAGTGTAAAAATGTAGTATAGTCATATTTTAATATAAGAATGTGTGGAAATAGCGAAAGCATTTTGTTTGTTAATATTTTGTTTTTTTTATTTAGTGATCCGAAAAATAATTTCATTTTCAATCGCAAAAATCTGAGAACTCGATCAAAGATTATCGCAGGAACTGATATTTTGATAGTTATTACATAAAGCTGTCCAAGTTTATTGCAACTGGTATATTCATTTGTAAACAAAGGTGAGATGTTTGCGTTTAGTTATTATCCTTATTTTCAGTGACCCAGTGATACCGTGGATTGCATTAAACAAAACGTTGTCTGTATTTAGATGCTGGAGACGAAGTTTAGTGGTGCCAACTCAGTGCGCCTTCAAATTAGTTGCTTGTAGAAGAGCTGCAGTATCGCGTCTGTGTCTTACTACTAATTTTTTTATAATGTTTAGAAGCGCAGCTGCAGCGCCACAGTCGTACCAAGCGCGGTCTACTTTTACAGACTAGATTTTTTTTATAATACCAAGTGACGGGACGAACAAGTCGTGGTCCTGATGGTAAGCGACACGCCTGTTCATAACAGTTGCCACCCAAAACTTTAAACCGTAAAGATTGGAGGGGTATTGACGCTGCGCCCGTCACCATGAGACATAACTTGACAAGTCCCATGTGCCTGTAATTTCACCAGCACCCCTACCCTTCAAAACCGGAATGCAGTAATGCTCACATTACTGCTTGGCGGCGGAAACAGGTAATGTGGCAGAACTGTCCTTATTTAGTTTAGTGATTGAATGAAAGAATGCCACAAGCGCCATTTCACTGACACTCTACTGGGAGTCAAAATGCCAACTAGATTTTGTCACAATTGCCATGTAATATCAGTTGGAGTATCTAGGAAATTACAATGACCAGTGGTTTCAAAAAAAATAGTAGTCTTGGGGTTCTGATCCTAAGCTATGGCATCCAACAAAAACCAACAAGAAAAAAATGGAAAGTATCAATCAAAAAAATCTACAGGTTAAGTATTAACAACAAGAACCCAATTAATTTCGTACTAATTGGTTTCCTTTTGTAGAATTAACACAACAAGGCAAAGAAAATGTGAAAATAAATCACTGTTAAGATGTTTACGAGAGGAAATAATAAATTTATCGCGATCCGTTCAAATGGGGTGGGTAGTCTTATCTTAACTGGTGATTTTGTTTAATACTTTCCCGTTCGCGACTTTTGGGAGGTACGATAACAATATGATTTTTTAGTGACGTGAATAACCTGCAGTTATTCTTTTTCTTATCTTATCGATGGCATACATTATAATGCTTGCCATCGTGGTGAAATAATTTACCAATTGGCGTAGAGTCCTCGTTGTTGTGGCCCTTTTTTTTTTTTTTTTTGGCAAGTTGTTACTTTTATGTCGTCAATGTTTTGTAGAAAGAGCGAAAGCGCCATTTCGAAAAATTTTAAGGGGGAGGATGTTTTAGGTTTTAACTACTGTTTTAAAATAGTGACGTACTGTTTTAAAATAAATTTTAATTAAATGGCGTTTTCACCCTTTCACAAAACACCGACGATATATCCTTCAGAATTTTATATTGTTATAAGCTTAATGATTACTTGCTTAATATTACCAACTGATACAAGACAAGATATTATTCCAAGCTGGTTAAATACTTACGCTGCACAATACGTCATTTATCAAGCAAATGAGTCAGTAATATTTAAGAATCTATACAACATCAAATGGCTTTAGTTGGTTCCGCATAACATCGAAAGTGTTGAATTAATCCCTTTGGAAAAATATAAGTAAAATTGAGGACATACACTGTGTTAATATACGGTGTGAAAACACTATTCCTAAAAAACCTTGAAATCTTTGAAATTTTATTTATTTTTATAACACAACCGCTATATGCAATAGGTATATGAACATTTATCAAATCGCTTTAATTCCGTTGGTAGAAAAAAAATAATTCTGAAATAAAGCCAGTGTCCCTGTCACTCGACCCAAGCAAAACGAACCGTATTAGTAAGGGAAAAGTTTGGATTAGAGCTGAGGTCGTATCGATTCTTAATTGTGTAAGTTCCAAAACTTTTTTAAAATTTAAGCTTTATAAAAAATATTTCTGGAAGAGTTTCGTGAAATATCTAGACCGTGAACATATTTTACTACAAATCGTAAACGTATTGACATCCGCTTGGCAAAGAGTAGTGCCAAAAATCTTTTTAGTTCAGCACTCTTTCTGACACTTTTTTGAAAATAGTTAACCTATTTGTCTAAACTAGCTACGAGGTTTTTTTGATTAACACTGACGTAAAAATAATGTATGAATTAAAAATTTATTATCCTTGCCTTGCCATGTAATAATTGCCTTGCCTTATAATGCCGCCGATATCAACAGAATCTTTGTCCTGCAGAAACGTACAGTTAGGGCAATTTACAATCTGGGCCCCAAAGTATCTTTGAGAGATAAGTTTAAGGAAATTAACATTCTTACACTAG
>NW_020655485.1:0-14529 GCF_003589595.1 Hyposmocoma kahamanoa | reverse complement strand
TTTACATGTCACTACGTTTAAATAGGTTGACTTGGGACATTTTTTTCGTGGTTTTTGTATTAGACCCGTCGTCCATTTATTTGTAAGTCAATGGTTTGAAGGCAAAATATATATATGAAATATATTTTAAAATATGAATTTATTATGTTCTTCGTGAAGAAATAATAATAATATTTATTTGTTTTCAAACATGGTTAGGTGCACCACATCCATCGTCAAGTTCCAATTTCAATAACGTTATCCACGCAAGCGTGCAAAATATGCTTTTGCGCGCAGATTTCTATTGAGAAAGAAAGCCTTCCGAGCTAGTGAGGTGAAAATAATATCGTGTTGTATTTCTATACGTACTTAACGTATAAATTTATAATACTGTAGTTGATTAAAACATAAACATGAGACGATCTATATTTTAGAATGTTTAGACAATAAACAGTAAAAAAATAAATGTTATACGCATTGATGACGAAATGATTAACCATATAAAGAAAACTTTCATGCTTTAGGTGAATTATCCGGATGATATTCAAAATTTGCCATTCATTGTAGTTGAAAACAATCAAAAACTTTACACTAAAGGTATGCTTCTAATGCTTCTGCGTGTCTGGATGACAAAAATCCATGATAGTGATCCATGAAGCTGTTGTAGATTGTTTTGGTTTTTTTAACATAAATATTGTAAATGATAAATATGTACAAATGTACACAAAGCAACAACTAGAGTTTCTTATTTATTACTTCCAGGAGAATCTGCCTTGCGAATGAGCAGTAGAGTTTAATCAGTATGACGATGTCAAGTGTAATTTGCTTACCTATGAAATGAATTAAATGAAAATAATGTGGATAATGTTGTTGATTGTACGTGTACTTAAGTCACTTAACCTAACAACAAATGTAATCATACCATGTACAATTGTTTGTTATTCGTTGAAAATAAATAATAAAAAAAGTCTTTATCAACTTTTACAAAAAAAAACGTATATATATGCCTATGGTCGTCATATGTTGTTGAATATAGTTTCATTTCTAAAAGTCTAGTGTCTATATTAACCTGTGTTTCCACCTCCCAGCAGATGATAAGAAGATATCTAAGAAAGATAGGCATAAGACAAGAAGATACGTGTACTTGAACCTTTTTTTTTTTTTTTTTTATTGTGACTTGGCAAAATGACTGCACCGCGCCTGATGGAAAGTGCGAATACAGTCCAGAGATGAGAGTAACGGATGGAAAACACAAATATCTTCACTCCGTCACTATCATTTTGCCGGTCTGGCCAAATGCTTCTTCACACTACGTTTGAAGGACCCGATGTTATAGAGGAGAGGGAATACATGCGCCGGGAGTTGGTTCCACAATTTGATGGTTCGGCATAAAAACGAATTGCCAAACTTTTTAGTGCGGGACGGTATTGAACTGACCGTCCAACTGTGGCAACGCAGTCCGGCACGGGTGGTCCGCTGATGGAAAGGAGAGGAAGGGATAAGGTTGAATAACTCTTCAGAGCACTCACCGTGTATGTATGTTAGTGAATCAGGTTTAAGCGTCGACGCATGTTAGAGAATCAGGTTTAAGTGTCGAGACATGTTCGTGGATCATTTGTAGCGTACTCACCAACACCAGCCGAAGGGGGTGCCGGTGTTTTACTATCCTTGCGATATCTACCGTAAAGTCAACCGTGCGATTTGTAGTAGGGGATACCTGGTAATCCCTACCAGGGTTGTTGCTGATGGAAGTTTTTAAACATCAGCGGATGCTGAGTTTATGTATTTTAAAAATGTACATCCTTACTGAATTTATCTCTACATGAAAAATTACTCTCTATTTCCGTTGGTATTGTAATAAAATATTATTTTAATAATTTTGTGACATTCCTTAACAAAAGGACCAATCTGCATGAAAACAACTAATCTGTCTTGCCTAATTGTTGTGGAATTTTATTAGAATAATATCTTAAAAACAACAGCTGAGCTGCTTTTTCGGCTTACAGTCTGTTTCCGGAAGGTTTGTAAATTATTCTAGGTCACGACTCGAAAATCAGCAAAGAATATCAGCATCGATACATGCGGATGCTGATATTCGCAACATTCCTGATCCCTACTACACATCGCCGATAAATTTAATCGACGTAAAATCGGCGTGGCGAAGAATTATCTTATTTAAAAAAAATATTATTTTACTACATTACATTATTACCGTGCGATTGAAATAATTTCAGTTCCTTTCTTATACATTTTTTATGATACCAAACCAAGGGACGGGACGAACAAGTCGTACGCCTGATAATAAGCGACACACCTGTCCACAACAGTTGTAGTGCCACTCAAAGCTGGAAAAAAATCAAATTAACGATTTTTACGGGGACCTGTATACGTTTTTACAACAAGATTCTCGAGCATATTATTAAGATTATCAATTCCTAAGTTTAAATGTAGGTACTACATTAAAAATATATACTTATTACAATATTGACGACTACGGCGTGTTAAAGACAAACATGGCTCTATAGTACACAAATTTGATTGAAAGGTATTCCATAACATTTAAGTTTATTTGAAACGAGCAACAGGTCAATGCGAGCAACCCTTAAAGTTTCTGCATCGTTCTTCTCAGCGAAGTCAGCACAGTGATTGAGCAGTAGCCTAAAAAATTACGTTTTCAAATGTAAATTTATTTGAATAAATGGTTTTTTGATATTGACTTTGACCACGATTGAGCCGAGTAGAAGGCGAATCGTGTATAAGCAGGCAGGTGTTAAAATCACCCATAATTTACGATCAATCGTGGGTACCAAATCTTGTGAGTTTCATATTGGTATAAACAAACAGTTTATGTTTTTAAGTTCATGTTTATTTAGACGCGCTAATTAATTGTTTAAATTCACGTTGTGTTATTAGCACGGTAGATAGGAATATTTTGTTTGATTGTTAAATATATTTTCGTCATAGTTTATTGATTTTTATAATAAAGTTTATTTATAACAATGAATAAACCGTGTGTTGCGAACGTAACTGAATTTTGTAGTAAAATTTAATATAACTTTCAAAGCATTAACGAAACGCTCGTCAAGGGCACATTACGTAGGCGCATGATATTTCACCCGTACCACAATTTAACGAACTTTTCGTATGATTTCAAAAAGGTCAAATAGGACGTTCACTTTTGAATTGTACTTCTTTAACAAACCACTGTTTAACGATTAATGGCACTACTCCCGTAAACCAGCAACCTATTGCCAATATATTACAGTCTACGTAAATCGTCTTTTAACTTTACGAACTCGTCGAGATCCTCATCAACTTCTACTTGGGTCTGGCGGCTACACCGCGAAATTTTATATTTGGCACCTAATGTTAGACAGACGGTGACAAACATTATAGATAGAGACGAAAAATTGAACCTTGTAGATACAGTTTTATTTCTAAAGTACCGGCACGCTATGATGGCCGTTTTGACGTTTGTCCGCTCAGCAAGTTTCGTATTAATTCATAACTACATTGAAGGAGCTACTTGCTGTACGTTGTTCTCAATAGTGACGTGCAGTAATATTTATGGAATGCATAATTTTACGACACAATTCGGCATTTGTTTTTCGAAACTCGAAATTAAAAAAAAAATCTAATATCGCATTTGGTTATATTTTTTTCGAAAATAAATTGAGATTTGACCTCATTAGCGTCATTCTGCCAAGACGGCCATCATAGCGTACTGTAGGTATAACTTAAGATGTAAATTGCAATGGGGCCCACACCTTAGAGGATGGATAGTCTAAGGGTCCACATACATATCAAAACGACTCAACTCAGCAGTGTACGCGATTAAGAAAATACGAAAACTTTCAGATGTTGAAACGCCTATCTAGCTGTAAACTAAACCAATCTTAGTTTACTTCAGCTACTTTCACAGTTTAATGTCATACGGTGTTTTGTTTTTGGGGTAATGCCGCCGATATGAATAGAATCTATGTTCCGCAGAAAAATACAGTTAGGACAATTTACAATCTGGGCACCAGAGTGTCTTTAACAGATAAGTTTAAAGAGAAAAAGTTGTTATTACAATACAATTCAGTTAATTTAGTTATAATTTAGTCCCCATAACACTGGCAGCATTACTGCGCTGAATGGCCAACGAAATGTTGCACCGAGTAAGATGCAGAGCGTGGATCACAGCCTCTATCTCTAACCCAACTCCCTGATGAATTCTTTGCCCTCTGCACTCTAAGTCCCTGGAGTCTCCACTGTAATTGGCACAAAATCGTACATTGGTTCCTTGTACTTGGTACTTGGCAAATTTCAATTTTCAGAGGCAGATCTGGTGATGTGACTCACGTGAGACGGTGCAAAAGTACTGATACACGTAGCATCCCACAAAAGGCACCAACCCTTCTGCCATGGAACCAGTGTAAGGCCGTGAGGTCTCTTGCCATCTGTACGGCACAACCCCAAGACACTAGCCACGATACCGGCGAACTAAACCATTTCTAACATGTTTATATCGAACACATTATCTTTTTTCATATAATGATATTTTTAAACAACTACATTCATATATTTTTTTGTGACAATATGTTATTATTATCGATACAAAGATTGAACAACACAAAGAAAAATTCCTCCAATTTGTATGATCAATAATAATATTAAAGGTATTGTTAATAAGAGCACTTCTGTTTAAGTATAACAAATAATATAATTGTGTGCCGTTGTAATTTTTATTCATATTTATTATATATTATATATGTGTATATTCGGTAATCTGGATACAAAGAAAGATCGGTTAATATTCCACAGTGTTTGATGGCCCGCTTATTCAACCAATGTTATATGTGTGGTTAGGTAGGTGTATGTGCTCACTATGACGTACTGTGCCGAGAAGTGATCGCTCACACAGAAGGCTGTGTACAGAATGAGAATCGTACAAAGAGCCATGGAGCGAGTTATGTTCGGTATCAGACTTATAGATTGAGTTCCAAATTCCGAAACCCGAAGACAAACTAAGATCCAGGACACAGGAGATTAGATAACGAACTTAAAATTGGGGTCTATAAGTAATTAATAGATTCAGGCGTTACTTTGCGGAAGTCCATGTTAATAAAAATGGAAGAAAATTAATTTGCTACTCCGCGAACCCGTTGAAGGTTAAAATGTGCAAAGTAGCTGCGCTTGCGTTGAATATTTATTCATGCAGTTAATTATCCCACCCTCCCTCCGCATAAAATTAATGAAATAAATAACACAAGCGCAACTACAAGCTCTAAACACCACCACCAAATATATCTGAGAAATATGAAGCCTCATTCGCATGATGAATCGTCTTATTTGGTCGAGTATTACTTCATCATCTTATTTAAGAGCCAGATTCTAGTCGGTATAGCCTTCTCCACTCTTCACGGTTCATAGCCAGTTCTTAGACCTCCTTATAGCTGTTCACTTTCATCTTCTTTTTTATTTGTTCACTGTACGCCATTCTTGGTCTACCTCTTTTTCTTTTACCTTCTATCTTCCCCTCAATTGTCACTCTCACAAATTCGTCATTGTGCAACAAATGTCCAAACATTTTCCCCCTCCTCCTCTCTATTGCATTCAAAAGATTTGATGTCTTTGCAATCCATTTTATTTCTTCCATTCGCCTCCAGCACCATATTTCAAATGACTTCAATCTCTCTCCGTCTTTGTTTGTTATTGTCAATGTCTCGCATCCAGTGCGGTACTCCAGACATAGGTTTTGATGAATCTTTTTTTCAATTGTATAGGAATTTTAGAGGTGAACATATTTATTTTTAAAGGAAAGCCTGTTTTGCTATTGCAATTCTAGTCTTTATGTCAGTGGTACATTTGGAATCTTCAACTTCAACTGTAGCGGTAGGGTGATGACACTACCAAGAATACCGGAATGTCATTTATTTTGATGGGAGTATTAATTATTTGACAGTAATTGTTTTGGACGGATCTCGAACGGAGAACTGGCAGGACATATTAAGTGACGTGGTGAAGACAGGTGAAATAAAGCGATAACCGGATGGTGACGAAGAAACGGCCCACCGTCTTTTAGTGAGATAGGTGGACGATATTGTCAAGCTGCGGGTCGTAGATGGGTGAGACTAGCGTAGAATCGTGGTGGATGGCACAAACTAATAAACTAACGCCTAAACCCAGCAGTATGTGAAGTCGGGATGATGATATTAAAGTTTTGTTTCGATGCGAGTAGGTGAAATGAATGAGAGTTATTTATAACGCGAAATATTAGGCTTTATTTAGTTAAAAACTAGACATAGTTTGAGTGACATTAACGTATGCTGTGTATTTCTTATAAATACACTATATGGCATTTACCACATTTTCTCCGGCGACTTTATTTATTTATTTATTTAAAGATACACCATCAACTTAACACAAAACAATATTAAAAAAAATACACACAGGTTCACTATACAAGGTGCCAAGTCACTAGAGGTGTATACATCACTAAAAATCTAATGTTAACCAATGAGATACTAAAGAAAATATATGATTACAAATATAAAATTACAGTAATAATTAGTTATCTATAATAGATATTTACAAGTTTCATAAGTTCAAACAAATTGCTTGCACATACGAAGAAACTGCTTAGTATTTTTTATATTAAAGATATCTATGTCGCCGTCTCCAGTCGTAAGTAAGTAATTGTATGACTGCATGTGTCTGTTCAAGGGGGCATTCTTTCCAAGATTAGTCCTGCCACTAGACAGATTAGTCCTGACAAAACAAATGTTCTGACTATGGGGTACCTAGGCACTTTACGAGGAACGTTAAAATTAGTAAGGGCAAGAGCCTCTGGCGACGACATACCTCCATGCACTATCTTATGCAAAACTCCAACATCGATGATTCTGCGTCTGGTCTCAAGAGACAGCATTTTGAAATTGTGTAGGCGAGTATTATATTCAGCAGGATAGGGACAGTCGGGGTCTTTATATGCCAGAGAACGGGTAAAGCTATGTTGTATCCTTTCAATTCGTTCACAATGGATTCTATAACGTGGATTCCAAATTGGGGATGCATATTCCAAGGTACTACGTATCAAAGTGTTATATAAAGCGAGTAAGGCAGCCGCACTCCTGAAGTCCCTGCAAGAGCGTTTGACGAAACCCACCATCTTCCAAGCCTTTAATATGATACTATTAATATGGTCCGTGAAATTTAACTTGCTGTCAAACATGACCGCAAGATCATGGACACAAGAGTGCTCAGTGCTCAGACTTTCTGCAGAAGTTGTCATTCAGGTGAGCTGGGGGATGGCACTTTCTAGCGGAGCGTCGCAGCTGAGTGCTCTCCGACGGTTCTGTCGGGCTTTCATGTGCACGAGGTTGTTCCTGACGTTTATCCCATTCCTCCTCACTCTCGTCATATATTTCCGGGAGTCTGTTTCGACCGGGGGGGTTAAATGGCGGTTTGCCACTATCGCTTCTCTCCCATTAAGGAAGCTGATACGTGAGTGTGGCGTATTTGCTTCAAGCAACTGTATTCGACAATGGGGTCGTACTTGACCTTTCTGTGGTGGTGCTTAAGCAAGACTTGTCCAGAGATAGTTAACCGTAAAGGCAAAGACTGGCCACTCGCAGAACGCCCTGGAGTGTAAAAAACATAACATTTAAAAGACAAGGCGTGAAACGATAAATGGTCGTCACGATCTAGTGGGAACAACTAGATACGACAGAATAACCGTCCACGACACGGTCTCGATAAATAGTCTAGACGCGATATGGGAACAGGCTAGACGCGTCTGTTGTCTAACGATAAATAAAACGTTACGACATAATTGAAACGTGTCTCGTTGCAAGTTCCTGTTAAAGTTAAATAAGGAATTACGAACGAGACACTAATAGATGCTCGAAGTCGAAGACTGAGGGCTTTTGGGGTTGAGGTTCGAAATTCCCGTGTCGCCCGAGAAACATACAATGTTTTTCATTACACTTACACGTAAATAGTACGATTGCAAAGTCAAAGATTATTTATTCCATAGGTAAAATAAATTTACACTTGAAATCGTCAAATTTAAGCTACTGCTCGTTCACTACGCTGACCTCCCTGAGAAGAACGTGCAAGAAACTCTTCTTAAATGCTATGGAATACACTTTGAATCAAATTTGTGTGGATTCTGGTGCCGTGTTGTCTTTCCATACATCTTTATCTAACACGTAGTCTTCAATTTTGTAATATGATTTTTCGATCCAAATATTTTTATGTAGTTTTTAAACTTAGCAAATGATAAACTTAATATATGCTCCGGAATCTTATTGTAAAAACGTATACAGTTCCCCATAAAAGAGTTGTTTACCTAATTCTACGTTTATTTCTATGCTTAGACTAGTCGATTTTACGTTAGGTAATTCAAATTTAATACATTTTGTCTTCTTGGCATTAAGCAATAAATAGTTAGCATTAAACCAATAAACTACCTTAGAGAGGGTATCATTATGCATGCAGGCTAACTTGACTATAACGCCCCAAACCCACGGGCCTTTTTCCTTCTCATTACCAACAATGGCTGTAGAAGCGGTACCATGAGACCGTTTTAATAGAACTAAAATATTATTAATAACAATAGAAGATTTTCCTATTGTGGATTATGTTCTCACATTAAAAAATCATGTAATGGATGGTGTCATAAATATAAACAAGTGCATGTGTATGCAACCAATAATAATAATAATTTGACCGACATTTAGCACTCTAGGTGTAATATTATTGTCTTGTTATGTTAATTTTTTTTACGTGGCCGAACGGTTATTATGCTGGACTGCCACGCTAGATAGAGAATGCCGGGAGAATATTTGTATGGCCTACGTTTATTTCTCTCGTGAGTTTGGGTGTAATTTTTGGTTGTCTATGTGTGTGTGTCCATGGCACCCGTGACACAGGGTCTCCCTATTGCGGGGTCATGAGTGTGTGCGTTAAAAAAAATGAGGTCCCGGTGTCGATCCCTGGTCGGGTCTATGTACAGGGTCAAGAGCACGTTAAGCTTGACACTTAAGATTAAAATCCAACTCTATGCCGCTTACGATAAGAACGGTCCAAAGTACAAGTGTTAAGCTTGACGTGCACTTAACTGTACCATAATTAACTTTTCTATGTTCCCTCGAGTCTGGGTTTTGTTTGTTGTTTGTGATACGTCGTTGTTTTCGATTTCCATGATAGTGCTTTAGTTACTTCTTTGGGATTGGAGCAATTGATCTTGTTTTTACTTCTATTGGTGTCTCTAACGTCCTGTTTTTAACTGCCTCTGTGGCTAACGGTTAGCCATGCAGAGGTCCTGGGTTCCATTTCCGGGCCGAGAGAAGTATTTATTTCTCTTGTAAGTTTGAGTGTAATTTGTGATTGTCAAAGTATGTGTCCATGACACGCGCGATGTAGGGTTCCCTAGTGCGGGGCTACAAGTGTGTGCATTACTGATAAACATTTAATATCTTTCATTTATTTACCCTTCAAAACCGGAACACAGGAATACTGACATTATTGCTTGGTGGCAGAAATAGGTAAGGTAGCAGTATTTCTTTGGACGAACTCTAGCACAAGGAGCTCTACTGCTACTAATTTTTTTATATTATATCACATGTAAGTCTTGAAGGTTTATATTCGTATATTACCTATATGGATCGTTGTTGCCAGTTTTAAACGAATAAATAAAAAAACTAAAAAATTTACAAGAGCTTTGAACGGTTTTTTCTTTCCAATCGATATTGTCTGTCTCATTTTCTTGGAAGTTACGAAAAACAAGCCCCTCTGAGATCTATGAATACTGGAGTACTTTTGCTGAGATCACATCATTCGCACTCAAAGTTGTATGTCCTTTGCTATCACACACAGCCTGTCTCGAGTACAAAGCAAGCACGCAAGAATACCTAAGCGTATAAAGCAAACAATATTTTTTAAACGCATTAGATTGTGGCAAGCTATCCCAAGCGCTTGTGTCGTACAAAAAATATTATCATTCACTAAAATACTATAAATAAATAGTGTTATAAAAGATTATAATTTGGATTTCGTGATTTTTATCAACAATAAGGTGAGTATAGAATCATTTATTTTAACGTAGTGGCTTTTCAATTAGATTGTAAATGTTTGAAACGTATTTATGGTACACATGCATAATTTTAAAGCCGTAAAGTACAATTTTTAGTCATTCGTGTATCTTTAAATGTGAACAATCGTAGTAATGAGAAAGGTTGAGGAAATTTGAATATTTTATATTAGACATTAGTTTTTTAGAGTTTATTTTGTTTAAAATAACTTTCTTTATTACATTTAGTATATTCTTTATTGCATCAAAAAAAACAAACAACAAGAAAAAATCTGTGAACAAAAGTCAACAAAGGTGGACTTATCTCTAAAAGAGATCTCTTCCAGTCAACCTATGGTGGTGAGAGCGTAAGTTGTAAGCGGGCAACAGCGTGCAAGATAGAGAGGGTGAAATACTATAAACTATCGAAGAAATTTGTATAAATACCGATACACACATAAGTATTATAAATAAATACAATAAATAACGTATAATAAATAGCATCATCATTATATATATATAGATATATATAAATATATAATAATAAAAAAAAAATAATAATTAAGAAACAATAAGATGATTATGAAGAAAGTTCTGCAAGAAAGTGCGCTTTCAAACTTTTCTTGAAAGAAGCAATCGACGGGCTCGCCTGGATGTGGGAAGGGAGTTTATTCCACAACTGCACTGCACGACAAGAAAAGGAGTTAAAAAAGAAATTAGTATTGCAGCTGGGTTGAACGAGCGTCTTAGTGATGCAGGGACGTCTAGAGCGGGTGGGAGGGGGCAGCAGCTGGAACCGGGAACGAAGGTAGGGTGGGGAGTTAGGGTCACGAAGTATATTATAAATAGTGGACAGGATATGCACATCACGGCGAAGACGAATTGGGAGCCAATTTAACCGAGCACGAAATTCGGAAACATGATCATATTTACGGAGACCGAAAATAAACCGAATAGCCAGGTTTTGTAAGCGCTCTAATTTATTTAAAAGCTCCACGGTCACATCTAAATAACAAACGTCGGCATAGTCAAGTATGGGGAGAAGAAGAGTTTGCGCTAGCATAATTTTAGTATGAAAAGGGAGAAAATATTGGAGTCGTTTGAGGGAGTGAAATGAGTGGTGCATACGCCTGCTGACCTCATTAACATGAGAGGTCCAAGACAAGGTACAATCCATTATTATGCCTAGATTTTTGGCTTTGTCAGTATGTGCAATGGACGTTCCATCATAGACCAACGCAGGTACTAAGGACCAATCAAGCTTGCATCTTATTCTGCTACTACCAACAATCATGGCCTGTGCGACTTAGCGGGATTAACTAAGAGGCCAAACGACTTAGCCCATGACTGGATAGCCAACAAATCGAAATTCAGTGCCGAAATTGCCTCAGAGACCTCACCTACCTTAAAGTTACGATAGAGTTGAAGATCGTTAGCATACAGATGGAAGGGAGAAGAAATTACGCGGGAAATATTATTAATAAAAATTGAAAAGAGTAAGGGAGAAAGTACGCCGCCTTGAGGTACACCAGCAGTTAAATTAGATTAGAGATTTTTACATGTGATCGGAATGGACGGAGTTAATTAGCTAAACTAAAGAATAATGTGGACATTCCTTTCTACATATTCCGGGACTTCTCGGAATGGAATATGCACATTATTTATTGAAATTGAAGCACATTTCACAACCACTCATTATTTCCTATTAAGTATTTGATCAAAAAATAATATTGTAAATGTGCTTTAAAGGTACTTACGTATTTAAACACTTATAAAAAACAAAAATGAGACAACCTATATTTTGGAATATTTAAAAAAAATACATTAATCATTTGTTTCAGAATAACCTTTTTTAAAAATTCATAGCAGTCAAAATATATAAGTAAATCAAGATAAAAGGCATAAGCTCAGCTTATGCTGAAACGGCGGTGGTACTATAGTAGACGTAGCTCAGGTAGCGTTGCGAGAGAAACTTTTGAATATAAAACTGGGATTGTCTTCATAAATAGATATGTATTACGCATTTTACTTATTGACTCATGGAAGCTCGTTCTAGAACTGCCAAGATGTTACTCTTCTATCTTATTTTTTTAAATGCCTAAATCCTACAAAAAAAGAATCGGAATTGTGTCCTAAATGCCGGAGCAATCGCGTACATACACAGATTCTGGAGTATATTAATATTATTATTAAGATTATCATTTCCTAAGTCTAAAACTTACATTAAAAGTATTTTAATTGAAAAGTCATATTACAAAATTGTAGACTATGTGTTAGATAAAGATGTATGGAAAGACGACATGGCTCCAGAATCCACACAAATTTGATTCAAAGTGTATTCCATAGCAGTTTATTTGAAAATAGCAATCCCTAGAGTTTCTTGCTCGTTCTTCTCAGGGAGGTCAACGCAGTGAACGAGCAGTAGCTTAAAAAATGACGCGTGTAAAAAATACATAATATTTTTTTAATTACACACAGACACTAATAACGCAGGGTTTCCCTCACTGGGGAAACCCTACGTTGCGGGTGCCATGGACACACGCATGAGTAGACAACCACAAATTACACCCAAATTCACGAGAGAAATAAAAGTAGGCCAAATATTTCTCCCGGCCCGGGAATCGAATCCTTCGGTAATGGAGGCAGTTAATGAATTAAATTAATTCATTAATAATCCTGAATTTATTTACGTTTTTGTACATAACGATGGTAAGTAAGTATATAATTAATAAGTTTGTTAGTAATCATTATATTAACATGAACTTGACCTGGTTTTGCCTGTGTTTGCCAACCTCATATGTTGTAGAAACAGGCCGACGTGACTATATCGTAAACATTGGAATTTGGAATCGTGTTGTGTGTGACGAATCTAATGCAATTAGGTAATCCTCAGTACTTCAAAGCGTACTTGTTGCTGTTTACTGTTGGATATTTTTTCGAAAAATTTGAAATAGTGGACATTATTCCGGAAACAATTTTGAAAAATTGAAAAAAAAATTAAAAATATAGTTTGAAGCATTGACTTACAATTATATGGACGTCGGGTCCGCGTTAAAAAGTGTCCGAACTTATAGGGCGTTAAAATCGTATACAGAGCATCATTCACGCTTTAGTCTTCGTTTGGTCGACTGACAGCGAAGCAAGCAAAATTAGACAGTACTGCGATGACATTACAATTTAAATTCAACGTTTTAGCTTTTTCATATTCATTTACATGTCACTACGTTTAAATAGGTTGACTTGGGACATTTTTTTCGTGGTTTTTGTATTAGACCCGTCGTCCATTTATTTGTAAGTCAATGGTTTGAAGGCAAAATATATATATGAAATATATTTTAAAATATGAATTTATTATGTTCTTCGTGAAGAAATAATAATAATATTTATTTGTTTTCAAACATGGTTAGGTGCACCACATCCATCGTCAAGTTCCAATTTCAATAACGTTATCCACGCAAGCGTGCAAAATATGCTTTTGCGCGCAGATTTCTATTGAGAAAGAAAGCCTTCCGAGCTAGTGAGGTGAAAATAATATCGTGTTGTATTTCTATACGTACTTAACGTATAAATTTATAATACTGTAGTTGATTAAAACATAAACATGAGACGATCTATATTTTAGAATGTTTAGACAATAAACAGTAAAAAAATAAATGTTATACGCATTGATGACGAAATGATTAACCATATAAAGAAAACTTTCATGCTTTAGGTGAATTATCCGGATGATATTCAAAATTTGCCATTCATTGTAGTTGAAAACAATCAAAAACTTTACACTAAAGGTATGCTTCTAATGCTTCTGCGTGTCTGGATGACAAAAATCCATGATAGTGATCCATGAAGCTGTTGTAGATTGTTTTGGTTTTTTTAACATAAATATTGTAAATGATAAATATGTACAAATGTACACAAAGCAACAACTAGAGTTTCTTATTTATTACTTCCAGGAGAATCTGCCTTGCGAATGAGCAGTAGAGTTTAATCAGTATGACGATGTCAAGTGTAATTTGCTTACCTATGAAATGAATTAAATGAAAATAATGTGGATAATGTTGTTGATTGTACGTGTACTTAAGTCACTTAACCTAACAACAAATGTAATCATACCATGTACAATTGTTTGTTATTCGTTGAAAATAAATAATAAAAAAAGTCTTTATCAACTTTTACAAAAAAAAACGTATATATATGCCTATGGTCGTCATATGTTGTTGAATATAGTTTCATTTCTAAAAGTCTAGTGTCTATATTAACCTGTGTTTCCACCTCCCAGCAGATGATAAGAAGATATCTAAGAAAGATAGGCATAAGACAAGAAGATACGTGTACTTGAACCTTTTTTTTTTTTTTTTTTATTGTGACTTGGCAAAATGACTGCACCGCGCCTGATGGAAAGTGCGAATACAGTCCAGAGATGAGAGTAACGGATGGAAAACACAAATATCTTCACTCCGTCACTATCATTTTGCCGGTCTGGCCAAATGCTTCTT
>NW_020655484.1:10622-43912 GCF_003589595.1 Hyposmocoma kahamanoa | reverse complement strand
AACGAAAGCAATACTGTCAAACCAGAAACAGAACCTTCAAAAATTATTAAAATAAAAAAAATAGATGTCGACGCTGAAAAGGTAAAAAGGTTTACAGGAGAGCGATTTAAAGTAAATTTTTAAGAAAAAAAATCATAACTTTTATTTGTATATATGGAAAAGTTGACTATTAGGAGGTTTTAGCTATTGATAATGACTACAAAATACTTTTAACATCTATCGCAATAATCAAATTAGTTAAAAACCAAAGAATGAATCGGAAATCAAAAAATCCCTGACGTTAAAAACCATGCATGACGACTCGTTGTCAGACTCGCGTCGTAATAAGTTTCAGGATGGCGAAAAATCTTGAATTAAAGTCTTACAATATGGTTACAGACGAATATTAAATCAACTCTTCGTCAATTACAAATATTATTACTGATTAATAGCACAGGCTTAGTATAATAACGCATAGAAACCTAGTCCGCACACGCTAAGTGAGGCAAATTGAAGCGCGCCCAATGGGCCTACACGAGCGGGCGGGCCTTCAGTGCTCAAGGTCAACTTGCACCGCGAACAGATCAATAATTTTAGCTAAAAATGACGAAATGTGTCGGAAATGAGTGCAAAAATACGTCAGACAAACATAAAATAGATACTAACACCATATTCCACAAGGAAGTAACGCGTTTCGACTTGTATTTTTATATAAATATTCACTAAAACCGAATATTAACCTACTACTAAAACTAGCCTACATGAATTTGATTTTTGCCTCACTTGTGACAGTTCGTTCGATATGAAACTATCATTCTGTGCGTTATTATTCTAAGAGCACAGGTATTGGTTTACCTAATTCAAGTATCAATTACACAATAACTCTTAGGATCACGCGGATAGATATAGATTAAAAATGTGAAACACGATGAGTTCAATGCTGAGCTGGCGCACGTTTGATTCGTTCCGTCTCAACAACAAATATGTCGGCTCTGTCCTCCGTTTTGTCCGTGTATGTGCACTGGTTAAACTCAGTCTACGAACATCAACACCAACTCACTGTCATCGGTTTTGCCAGCTCTGTATTGACCACATTCAAGCGTACTGCTTGACGTTTCACCATACTAGTCAATAGGTGGCGTTGTAATGAATTAAATTGAAAATTGAAATAGGCAATCATAGTTCAACAATCATCCGCTAAATGACGCTGCTGTGATGATGATGCGACATATATTTAAATAGTCTTCCTGCGCTAGTCACGATCTGGAGGGCAACCGCGGTACTTAAAATGATAATCACTTTCAAAGTCACAGACGTAAACTCAATATCAAATTTTGCACCATCAAAGCAATGAATAACCTATCGCAAACTCTGACAGTATTATATCGAATGATGGTAACTTTTTAATTCCTCGTTTATAGTCAGGCAAATGCTTTGAGCTTTAGGAAGAGCATATAAAGTCTTATAAGAATTTTGAAATATACATGAAACTTGCCTCTGTTTATCAGCTTTCCATGTTTAAAAAATCATTACGCTAAATTCAATACTTATGATGCATTTGCCGATAAAGTGCAATTTGTGCTAGCGTTTCTTTTATCAAAACCAATGGGGTAAGACGAACAGCAATCGTATTTCTTATAAAGGTAATGTATATCTCGTGTTCTCAAGATTTCACAACTGTGAAATTTGTTATAATTATTATAACAAAAATCGAAACACTGATTCGATCCTGTTAGATTCGAGTCAGCAGCCTCAGGCAATCCGTGCTAGATGTTATGTCAATCAAGTCACGGAACGAACCAGCAGACCTTACGAATCTTTCTATGTGTTTGTTGCAGATCTTTGTTTTTGGTTTTTAACGACTTTTTGTCGCAGCGCCATCTGTGTTTCGATATTTGTTATAATAATTATAACAAACTAGTTTAACGAAACTTAAAAATTACAACTGTTGAATTTGTTTTTTCCGTTTATTGGATTTGAAGCATCGTAGCGACATCTCTTTAAATTCGTTTAAACTAAGTTGTTTATCTGTTTTATCGACTGAGAGATTATAATGCTACTCACTCTCTTTATAGTATGGGTTAAGGATTCAAGTCCCTTATCTCCTGGTATTTCTCTTAGTAAAGCAAAACACTAGAATAAAGATAGATATAGCTTTATACACTATCCTATATGAACTGTCCTTCTCTCTAAAAAGTCGTGTTATTTTAAAAAGTGTCAAAATGCCTCAGACATCTTACAAATTACAGTTTTGATACCCTCAATGGAAATCTTTTTTTATATAAAATACCTAGTGACGGAATGAACAAGTCGTGCGCCTGGTGGTAAGCGACACGCCTGTCCATAACAGTTGTAGTGCCGCTCGAAGCTTTTAATCACAAAGACCTGAGGGGCACTGCCACTGCGCCCGTCACCCTTTTGATCACCATAAGTTAACAAGTCCCATGTGCCTGTAATTTCACCAGCACCCTTACCCTTCACAACCGGAACGCAGTAACGTTACCATTTCTGCTAGGCAGCAGAAATAGGTAAGGTGGCAATACTTCCCGGGACAAACTCTTTCACATGGAGCTATACAGCTACTAAAATCTTAATAACTAAAACAATGAGGCATCGGCGTTACGAAAACTTGTTATTTGCGTGGACGGTTAACGATTGACTATGAGCACGAAATGTTAAGTAGTCTGTCTCACAATGACCTAGATACAGATATTTCTATGCTGGTCAAGGCCCTTGTAACTGCAGCCATGACAAATGCCGACGAAACTAAATGTTTTAAAGCAAATTCGAAGTTTTTAGATGCATAATGTCTGAAAGTTTTTCAGAGTGCCTTACTCCCAGGCTACACTCAAATATAATAAAATTAAACTTATTACTGGCCTCTAAAAGTTACTACTCAATAGAAGTATTCTTTTCAGTTAGATATAAGAAGGGTAAATCGACTCATCTATAGAACAAAGTCCTATGTGCAGGACTGCTTATTCTCAGGACACTATATTTTGCTCGTTGTTCTTCGCTGTGGATATCAGATCGATCGTTGTTCGACTTTATATTTCTTAACTTATGTATGTGTGTACCTAGTGGCCTTGGTTTGAATAATGTATTATGTATTTATCCTCTTTTCGCTGTATAATCACGTAGGAATCTGTTCTTCGGATGAGTCGAAATATTCCATCACTCGTCAATTTGTTTTATTTTTTAAACATTAGTTAATTATCCCTTAACAGAGTCAGTAATTGTACGAGATATAATTCTTTGTGCTATCCAAAACCAACCACACACAAAATTGTGAGCTGCGTATTCTGAAACCAGTTACACAGATACAAATTAATTACGAAAATAATTACGAAACCATTGTAAATAACGCAGCATGCAAACAAAAACAAACTGTATTTAATCCAATTTTGTCATTTGGTCCCCCAAATGGTTATTACAAATGAACGTACTCGTTTCATGCATAAAATTGTTTTTTGCTTCTTCAAAGTTACGGCGAAACTAGTGCATGCCTAGTTACTTATTTAGGCTCATTTACATCACTTACATTCCAGAAACAACATTCAACACTCAAGGAAGCGTCAAATTACTAACGCGTAATGACGTCTGGATTGTTTGAAGTCTCCTTGTATAGTATACATACCTGCTCAGTATTCAAAAGAATCTCGTGCTCTAGCTTCATTACTAACACTAATTGCTTCGTCGCTGCTACTATTTCCTTTACAATAAAGTAACAAAACCTTTCTGTCGTCGCAAATTAAACTCTGTTATTCCAACATTTACACAATAATATCACGCAATCTAGTATTTTGCCAGAAAATAAGGGTACCCAGCAAAACTAATTAGACGTCTTAAGAGAAAACGTGGCAGATGGGAGCAACCCGCACGCCCCTAAATTAATGAAGTTATCGTTTGTTTATAGGAAGTACCTAGTACTCGCTGAATATTCACAATTACCAGTGATTTACGATTACGCTTACGTAATGAACTGAATTCGGCCCAAGTTAATTTTGTTCTCAACTTTGCTTGTGATTATTGCTTTGTTGTATTTTCTACGTATATTAATAAACAATGAATAACTCGAAATCTTTTTGAATTATGAGAAATGTGGAATGCTTATATTTCTTTTTATTAAATATCATGATTTATTATCTATAATAATATTCGTATACTTCTTTGTGAAAATGCATCACTAGTTTGTTGTTATTATTGATGCAAAGATCGAACAAGCACAAAGATTTAAAGCATAAAAAAGCAAGCTTAAAAATTTCTTCGATCCGGTGAATATCGTGTATATGGTAATTATACGAGCTTGGTCTTCCGAGAGATTATACCAGCATAATGCTACCCAACCAAGCCCATATTGCATTCAATAAAATAATTATTAAATGCAGGTAATAATAATTCTTTAAACTCAATGACAGGGCGACGGCGTCCCACCCGTCGGCTGAGGACGCGTTCCCATTATGACGTTACGTTTTATTTATCGTTAGACGACTTTTTTTTTTATTATCCGAGGGAATCTGCTTACAGTTACCCCGGCCCTAAGGGGGCAGAGCTGGGGTTATGTGGGACTGGGCTGAACCCTGAAGGTGAGCAGCCCGACTGCACCAAACCCCCAGGGTGTTCCTCCTCTCCGCTGCACGGGTACGCTATCGCTCGTCCTCGAGAAAAGAGACACAACGGTCCACCGACTCTAAATATAAGGTTCGTCGAACACCAGACGAGCCTTCCATCTAGGGCCCCTTCATGCTGGGCAACGAACTCCCCCGTGTCCGCTACCCAGGGGCCATGGGGGCCAGGGCAACATCCCCTCAACTATGAATTTCAGAGGATGCTCTCCCAGCCCCCGCGGCGGATCTATTGGTAGGCTTCGCCGCAATACCCTATACGCATCTGTGTGTGAATCTCCGAGGAGAGTCCCGTGGAGCGCCCACCGCACAGGCCAATCGCCCAAATTCGACCGCGGAGGACAGGCAAGAGCGGCAACGAAACACCGACTTTGACTTTTTTATCGTTGAACGACTGTCGTATCTAGCCGTTCCCACTAAATCGTGACGACATTTCCATAATCATACGAAGCTACGATTATCTGTCGTCACATATTTATCGTGACGTTTTACTTATCGTCGAACGACAATCATTTTAGCATTTTACAATAACATTCCAGAGAATATAGAGTCTAAATTCCGCACAATTATGATTCAAAGTGTATTCCATAGCATTTAAGTTTATTTGAAAAGAGCAATCCGTAGAGTTTCTCGCTCGTTCTTCTCTGGGAGGTTAGCGTAGTGAACGAGCAATAGCTTAAAATGTAGCATAAAAAGTGTAAAAATTTATAATAAAATAAATGATTATTTTACTTTGACTTTGACTTGCCATTGACACGACAGTCTGTCGTCGTAACGTCAAAAAAGTCGTGATCGACAGTTAATCGTGTTGTAGTACGTGAACAACTTCATTTAAATATACAAGCTACGACACTTTAAACTGCACGACTTGTGGGAAAGCGCTTTTTTACCCAGCTATGTTGATTTATTTATTACTATTGCAAAAACGAGCGATTCGTTCTGTGTACCGTCTAGGCTCTCGGGTTTCTCTCTGAGAAAAGTTTAAGGAGACTGGTATCATGACTGTGGCATCACAGTATATTTATTCAAATATTTTATATGCCCGTAAAAATATACATAATTTCAATAAGAAAGAAGATATACATAATATTAACCTTAGAACTAAGTCCAAACTCATGGAACCACAATTTCGTTTAACTCTTTTATGGGGAACTGTATACGTTTTTACAATAAGATTCCGGAGCATATATTAAGTTTATCATTTCCTAAGTTTAAAAACTACATTAAAAATATTTTGATCGAAAAGTCATATTACAAAATTGAAAACTACGTATTAGGTAACATTTATGGAAAGACAACACGGCTCCAGAATCCACACAAATTTGATTCAAAGTTCCATTTAAGTTTATTTGAAAATAGCAATCCCTGGAGTTTCTCGCTCGTTCTTCTCAGGGAGGTCAGCGTAGTGAACGAGCAGTAGCTTGAATGCGACGTTTGCAAGTGTAAATTTATTTTACCTATGGAATAAATGATCTTTGACTCTGACTATTTACTAAAAAAAAGTAATAGAAAAACGACCTAGAATAAATTCCAAAAAAAAGAAATCCTTGTAGTGCGACTGAAGTTTTTTTAACTGACTTCAAAAACAGGAGGAGGTTCCCAATTCGACTGTATGTTTTTTTTGTATGTTACGCGATAACTCCGACTTTTGCGAACCGATATTGACATTTCCTCTTTTGTTGGAAAGATACCTGCTTTAGATACCTCAGTAGTGGTCCCATTTAATATTTCACCTCTAAGGGTAGCAAACTAGGGGATGAATGACTTTTGATGTCGGTTTTTTAGTACTCTGTTCTGAGATTATGATACCAATGACGGGATGAAACCTGGTAGTAAGCGACACGCCTGTCCTTAACAGTTGCAGGGCCGTTAACAGCTTTAAATCGCAAAGATCTGAGAGGCACTGCCATTACGCCCGTCACATGAGAAATAAGTTGCAAGCTCCACGTGCTTGTAATTTATTCAGCATTACCCTTCAAAACCATGAGGAATACTCACATTACTGCTTGATGGCAGAAACAAGTAAGGTAGCAGTACTTCCCTGGACGAACTCTTTCACAAGGAGCTCTACTGCTACTATACTACTAACGCTACAGTGTCCAACTGCATTGTCCCTATCGACCGACTGGAGGGATAGGGTTTTCCGGAGAGACTATGGGCTCAACGGCAAGCCCAGGGTATGGCGGGCGTTCGGGTCAAACCCTCTGCCAGTGTATGCCTTCGCGGGCGTCTCTGGCGGATTCGGACTTGGGTATGAACACGTTCATTTGCCGCGGTGGTGTGTGGCCGGAGCGTCCGAGAGCTAGTAGAGGACGAGAATTTGGGAACTGAAGAGACGCCGTTCATTCGGCGTCGAGAAGTGAGCATGCCTTACAGCTCCGCCACCATTGAGGAGATTTGGTAGTCTAATCTTACACTCGACGTCTCAGCGGTGGCAACCGTTAGTCGTGCGGAGCGCGATGGGAAGTGAGCGTGCCTACAGCTCCGGTACCTATCTGGAAAATAAGGAGGATGCTGTACACCCGGGGCGGTTCATCTAAGCACTAGCCATACAGAGAACCGGGTGAAGTCCGTGTGAACGTGCTGATCCGGGGTTAGGACCTCACTTAGATGGTCCCTGTGCGGATTCGCTCACACAGGTCATAGTGCCCTTCCCGAGTAACCAAGAGGTTGATAGGGAGGGGCACTTAAAACAAAACTTATGTAGAAGTATGACTATCCTACTGTGTGTCGTGGGTGTTTTTCAAAAACATACTGTTATTATTGACTTGAAATTTGGCACAGTTTTACAACTTGTTGCCTCGTATCTATTCTATTTGAAAGAATTTTACAAACATTTACAGGATTTAAAAAATGCAGTGTACAGTCAGAACTGAATATTATAGAGCAAGTATGTATTTCAAGTTGGATTGAAGAGACCTTATTGCGTATTCTTTTTTTTATTTCGTTTGTTTCATACTTTATGACATTTGACAAAAAATATGCAAAAAGACAGTTTCCCCTTTGTCCCACATTAAAAAATCGGAATTTATTCTGATTGATATAAATAGTACACGAGTATTTCATCATACTATAAACGTAATATTTATAGATTTTGGTTTTCGGAATTTAAATTAAAATTGATAGCTGTACCAAACGATAACTAACGATACATACGACATTGGATGGTTTTTATTTTAGATTTCTAGTTTCTAATCTTCCTCTTTTTTGTCAAGTTACATTATTGGGGGTCGGCTCCCCTCGTTACATGGCGACAGGCTCCTGTGACCTAGGTTATCTCATTATTTATTACACTTTTTGTAAATCAAAGTCCGTTCTTTGACTCTCTTCTTCATAAATTTTCTTGGTAACAGTTGCTAATAAATTGTACATTTTGCAGTGTGTCGTCAAGACAGTGGCAACAACAGACCACGTGACCAAAGCACAGTCTCAGAATCTTCCAAAAGGTTTCGTGCAGAGTTCCTAGAAGACTGGCCACAGACCCCTGGAGCCCCTTATTTTGATCCAAGCACACCTGACAACGTGACCGGTTTAGTTGGACACTCGGTAACGTTGCTGTGCAAAGTGAAGAATTTACAAAACAGAACGGTAAGTAACGATATAATTATAATTAATAACTTATTGCATCAATATTACAAGCACAGTATAAACAACATACAAATAAAAAAGACGCAATAGGCGCCCTAACATTGAAATAGATAACTTCTACAGTATCAATATTGATAATATTTCGTAAACATTTAAGTCGTTACCAGCTAGTGAAGTCTTGACATTCAAAACAAAATTGTGCCTCGGTTTTTTGGCAATCTTCGTCGTCAACCAACTGTTTGTAAGTTATGCAGATCCTACATGAACTCGTTCTTCAAGGTGTCTTACATAATCTTTACACTACAATGATTCACCAAAATCAAGACGAATAAAGTAGCTTAGATCGTTTACCCTGCTCAAACCCACCAATTAGATAATCGTTATGTGGGGAATCTACAAGCGTGTGTGAAATATCTTAATATGGAACATTTTCTAAAGGGTCTGCTGCAATCTCAAGGGCCTAGTTAAAACTTTTACCCCTACATATCACAGAATATAATATTTCATGAAAATTAGTCACTGAATTTGATAAAATTGTTGCGAAAAAGTCTCAGAAATTGGATAGGAATTCACTTAGTTTAGGGAACTTATTGGATAATAAATCGTGCACTAAGCAGTCAGTCTGTTCTTATTGGATTACAAATTAAACTCTTGAGTTGTCAAGAAAAATCTCTGGAATTTCAATTTGTATTTGTTTTTCCAGCTTCTGTCATTTACAAAGTGAAAAATTGGTTCCTTGTGGTACTCCGATAACATCTCAATTATATGCTAACAGAGCTTTTGATTTTTCATTCTCCGACTTTACCTTATTTAAATAACAAACAAACGAAGGGAAATTCTGAACGGAAAATAAATTACCACTGCGGTAGGTAGACAATTAATTTCATAGAATGACAAATTGGACTGTCTCCAACTCGAATTGATGGAGATACCCAAGAGTTAATAAAAGATGAAAGTTTTATTGTGAAAACGGTGTTATTCCTTAGAGGATGTAAAGCTGAAAACAAAAGATCATAGATAAAACACATCTCTGAATCTTTCGCAGTTGGATTGCCAAAATAAATTTCCATGTCGTTGTGCGTAATAAAGTTTAATTTAGAAACAGGTGTTGTGACAACACCTTTCTTGCAAAATGTAATACGATACGATTGTTTGATGTACTGTGGTTTACGGTACGCGATACAGAAGAGAGGCGTATTTGTTATTTACGTCACGTTTTGAGAAATTGTATCGTTATACCCGAACAAAGCCGTATACAGGGCGGTTTGCTCTTGAACGTCTTTCTGAGGTTTCCTTGCTTCCCGATAAATGTAACATTAAATTGCAAAAGTAGGTCAGACGATGTCTTAACTCTGTAGATTTTGCTTTTCAGCTATTGTTATCTCTGGGTGGCTTTCTTTTTACAGTAGATCAAGACATTCGTGATTGACAGAATAAAGGTTGTCTAAGGTATAAATTTGATTTAAAGAGGAATAACACTCAAACCGTTAATGATGTAGTTTTGGAAAGGGGATGTAGTGAGAAAAACAAAGATTGCTGGTCTGCTAGAAGTCATGGGTTCCATTCCCGGCCGGGAGAAATATATGTATGTCCTACATTTATGAGGGCTATGAGTGTGCGCGCTCTTATTAATATATCGCACTTCTATTACAATAGTTTTGTAACTCAAAATGTGTGAAATTCTATAATAATATTTCAACAAAACTGGCATTAGAACGTTGTACGAAACAATGAAAATTTATCTACTTGACTCAAAATTAGTTTTATGAGCTAGTTCTGAACAAATTAGTCGTAACTAAAAATACGAAATAATATTTTCCCTTTCATTTTTATATTTTATTGGCAAATAAAAAATTGTTTCGATATCTGTAATAAACTTTAACATATACATAAGTTTTAATAATTTTCGACGGGAAGTAATTAGTTTTCCATTGGTTCTGCAAAAATACACTATTGTATTCACAGTGCGACGTATAGAAAAGCAGTTTTGGCGTAAATCAAAATAAGAGGACTTGTATGAAAAGATTGATGATTGATGTAAGTGAAGCAACAGAGGTTTGTCAGGATCGTGCTAAGTGGTGACCGATAGTCTCCGTCTACGTCAATAGGAGTAGCGACATGTTGAGTACAATGAGTTATGGTTTAGTGGCATGGTATGGTGTTACAAGCCGGTATCCCCAACTTCTACTCGTGCCACTCTAACTCCACTAAGAATCTCAGCATTTTCGTGGGGCTGCTGAAAATTTCCGGAAGCGATCTGGCACTTTAAGGTATTTCAACCTGAAGTTAGCCAAGTCGGAGTATTATAGTTAAATATGAGCATCCGTTTCCTCGCAAATGTTATTAACATTAATAGGTAACGTTAATGAATAGTTAACTGACTACCCGATCATGATGATCATGATATTTGTCGCTTATGAGTTATCTGAAATCAAGATAGTGTGCCGAAGAACCACACTACCTGATCTTAAACTAGGAATTGCCCTGAGTACCGGAGCAATGAAATTAACGCGGAGTGTCTACCTAAACACCTAGATCAGAACGGATTTGTCAACGTTTGTTTCCCAAATAAGTCTTACCTCACGGTAAGACTTATATTGAAGGCCCTACGACCATTGAGTTATCAAGGTTTTCTAGGGTTTTTATAGAATACAAAGAAGAGAGCGTTAATAAAAACCTTTATTACCTGGTATATCGTTGTTCTCAGGTGTCATGGGTGCGTCATCGCGATATTCATTTGCTGACGGTAGGGCGGTACACGTACACCTCAGATCAGCGATTCGAGGCGCAGCACAAGCCGCGCTCCGAGGAGTGGGCGTTGCGCATACGCAGCCCGCAGCGCCGCGACTCCGGACAATACGAGTGCCAGATCTCTACAACACCACCTATTGGACATCCTGTGTATCTCAATATCGTAGGTAAGTTGAAATAAATATGTGAAGGAATTTCACTTTAAGGGAGGAGACAGGGTTCTATAGAAATTTTAAGTCAAGCTTTATTTTCTAAAAATGTTGTCATAGAAATTCATAATTCTTAGCAAGAATAATCTGATAGTAAACATCAAATTTATATACAGATTGGCAAATGAGGCTTATTATTATTTACAAAACTTAAACTAATACTAGATGGCTTGACAATATTAGGTATTCTGCAGCACCAGTCCAAGTTTATGCTCAAACTACTTACCGTCTTTGAGTGTTGTAAATGTCCTCCTCAACATCGACTTTCGTGCTCGCTTTTAGTTAAGTCCAGTGAAGTTACAAAGTTCAAACCACCGCAGGTTAAATAAGAGAAAACGGTTTTCGTAAAGTAACAACGTAATGCTTTGCAGACATAACACGACACCTAGTTAGTCTAGAAACGATATCAAAAGCAAAACGAAGTATAAATTGCTGGAACTCAACTAAATATAATCAAAACTTTGTCATAAAACACCTGCCTTTTAAATATTTAAACGAAGGCTTAATTTGACGTAAATTATTTTTTTGACTCAGTATTTCAGCTAGAAAATCTTAAACAATTTTATAGGTATTCGGTTTAATCAGAGTTTGCTTATATCACATAGCCTATCTAAGATTGTTTGCCCGGCTGTAGTGATTTTCTGCTGCAAAACATATTTATTTAGGGATATCAAAGAGATAACCTCACGACGAATATTTGCATTTCTTTTTCAAATACAAAGTCCTTTTGTGAATGCCGCAATCCGTCAGTAAATCTGCGGGTGAAGGATTGAAGAGGTTCCTTGAAGTATATTTAAGTGGCAGAACTAACATCCAGGACAGGAAACCCATCTTCCTTGAGACTTGCATTGAAAAATTACTTGGATTTTCAGTCCAGCAGACATGTCCAACTTTCAACAATAAATGATATTGGATGCAAAAGTTATATTCTGTGGAACATTTATGGAAGTTGTACAATTATTATGATAACATTTCCTTCGCAGAACCAGAAACAGAAATCATGGGTGGTCCAGATCTCTTCATATACGCGGGATCAACAATAAATTTGACGTGCATTGTGAGACATACACCAGAACCGCCAAACACTATAAACTGGACTCATCGAGGAAAGGTAAAATCAAATATAAACCTTAAGAGCGGGTGCACACGGCAACTTTTAGCAGCGATGCAAACGCGATGCAAACGCGATGCAAACGCGATGCAAACGCGATACAAACGCGATGCAAAGGCGATGCACGTTTTAAATTAATTAGCTAATTTATTTATTTAATGTATTTATTAATTTCACTTAAAATTTACAATAAACAAAACAAAATAATGTGCATAAACCTGTACAGGTGTAATAATTATTCAACATAAGCGACTGTATCGATGCAGTTCCTATAAATCGCAAGTGTAGCGTTGTAATCTCGCGTTTCATGAACGCGCGTTTGCATCGCTGCTAAAAATCGCCGTGTGTAAGCACTCTAAGAGCGATGCCACACGATGCGTTGCGGTATTTGAGCGGTGACACTGCGTTATATTTTACACACGCGCGGCAACGGAGTGCGTGCATATCGGACAAGGGGCCAGGAGCCGAAGCGGGGAGGGGTGCTGCGGTGCGTATTTACAACATTGCGTTGCTCGTGTAGCACTCGGTGTGTTGAAATCATAACGTTGCGACGACGCAACGCGCGTATGGCATCGCTGTTGTAGTTACACATTAAAATAAGAATGTGAAATTCATATCAAATTACAATAATAGTCCCCAACGGCCGTTACTAACATAAATTGCTTATTTAAGAAACTAACCGTATTATTAAAGTCATGCAAATTGTACGAAGTCCAAGCCGTTTGACGAAAAGGCATCTTTTAAGGCATTTTCTTCGTGTTACCAAGTCGAAGATGAGCAAATGTCCAACTTTGTTACAAATAGATGCTGGAAAGAACTTAAAGCAAATCTACTTCAGAAGCCTTATAAATCTTAAACTCCTTTCAAGAGTTCAACATTTAGTTTGAAACGTTTCCTTGCAATGGGACATGGCTGAATTATAAATCCAGGCAAACGACCGTATGTTTTTGATAACCTACAGTTTAAAATATACTCAATACAGATGCTCTGTATAAATTATATTGCACCGAAAGGAATAAGTCTGAAAAATAAAACAGAAGTCAGTCGTAAAAATACTGAATTATTTATGGGGTGATGTATGCAATCAATTTCAATGATGTAGAGTCTATTGGCCTCAAATGGCTTAGGTTGATGAACTTTGGAAAAAATATAGTAATAAAATTGAGAATATTTACTAATTAGTATAAGGCGTGGAAACACGATTTCCAATAATTTTCACGATATAAAAGACATAAATTTACCTCGACATTTCACAAGAAAACCACTGTTTTCAATATATATACTTTGCATACATACCAATTTTTTTTTATTTCAACTGAACTAAATATAATACGTATAGTATACGATATACATTTTTCTATCTTCATTCCGTTTGTAAAAAAGTAGTCGGTGTGGATGGATAAACCCTTAGTGGTTTTTTGAGTTACAGCTGCACGTATGTAATAAATTTGTAAAACCATTGTAAAATGTGTTAAATAAATTTAAAAAAAAATCTGAAATAAGGCCAAGCAAAATGGACCGTATTAACACGGGAAAAATTTAAATTCGAGCTAAGGTAGTATCAATTCATAATAAATAATGTTGTTGTCAATTAAAATGCTACGCTATACGGCGTGTGTTAAATTTGTGATATAAGTCATCCTTATTGGAATCATATTGTTCATGAATACAGATGAGTTCGCTTTGTGAACTCTTGGATAGGTGAGTTGTTGATCAGCCATATTAAAGCGGCGCAGTCATTGACTTACAAATAAATGGACGACGGGTCTAATACAAAAACCACGAAAAAAATGTCCCAAGTCAACCTCTTTAAACGTAGTGACATGTAAAGCAATATGAAAAAGCTAAAATGTTGAATTTAAATTGTAATGTCTAATTTTGCTTGCTTCGCTGTCAGTCGAACAAACGAAGACTAAAGCGTGAATGACACTCTGTATACAATTTTAACGCCCTATAAGTTCGGACACTTTTTAGCGCGGACCCGACGTCCATATAATTGTAAGTCAATGGGCGCAGTACTTAAAGTATTAATACATTATTTTGAAGTACCGTGTATGTTATAACTTCTAAGAAGTAATATAATTATCATGTTGTGTTTTGTTATACTCGTAATTTGTTTATTACGTGTTCAGCGGTTACTTTACTACGGTAGTGTATTTGATTATGCATCTTATGACAAAATTATTCCTTGAAATCCTTACTTCTTTAGTTTTATACATTGCACCAGAAAACATTTAATTTTCGTGATTATGCTTCTAATAGTATTTAAGAGTTCGTTCGGAACACTAGGGAAACCCTGTATCGCGGGTGCCATGGACACCCACATAGACAATCACAAATTACACCCAAACTCACAATTGAAATAAATGTAAGCCATACAACTGCCTCCGTGGCCGAACGATTACCATGCCGGACTGCCACGCAGAGGTCCCAGGTTCGATTCCCGGGCCGGACGAAATATTTGTATGACCTACATTTATTTCTCTCGTGAGTTTGGGTGTAATGCGGGGCTATGTTGAGTGTGTGTGCGTTATTATACAAATATTTCTCCCGGCACGGGAATCGAACTCGGGACCTCTACGTAGCAATCCGACTTTATAGTTGCCTATTATGCCAATAATGTTGTAGCTGCCTTAACAAAAAAGGAAAGTTTACAGGGTTATTTTTAAAATACTAACAACCTCCCAGGACTATGTAACTAAAATCATAAACAATTACTTTTATTCCATAACTTTTAAAAAATCATCAAAATTTACTTTCATTTAAATAAATCACTCTATGTCAGGGGTCGGCAACCTTTGGAGTTGGAAGGACCAAAAATTACAATTTACAAAATTTCAGTTTTAAAAGAGCCTAAGAGTATAAGAAATAATATGTATTTATTTATACATAGAATTTTTTTCACAACAAATTAAAGTATTTAACTAGAAAATTAAAATAATCAAATAATATAACTACAGAATTGAGGAGTACATCAATGGGAGCATTTGTTTTGATTTCCTTTTGAAAGTTTAGATAAATTTCGCTCATAATTAGCTTTTTTAAATTTCAAACACTACTCTAGATTTTTATTTGTTGGTTGGCTTCTGACATTACTTTGATTTTAATATTTGCGTTTGGAACTAAAGAGCTGCAACTTCACATCGAAAGAGCCGCAGGTTGCCGACCCCTGCTCTAAACTTAATAATTGTGCAGTACGGGGGTGGGAGTCGTCGCGGAGGACGCTTGCACATTTGAACTTATTCTACCAAATACAGATCTAAAAATCGAATCAGATAGTACAACAAAACCTTAGAAGTTGTTTTTTTGGTAAATTTATTATGTAAATGTAAAAATGTAAAGGTACTAACTGGGTGATAATCCTTTCATAGATTTCTCATAGATGGCGCTACGACTAAAAAGTCGTTGAAAAACCAAATACAAAGACACGACTCAAGCACATAGAAAAATTCGTGAGGTCCGTTGGTTCGTTCCGTGGCTTAGTTGGTATAGCGTCTGGCACGGTATGCAAGAAGACGTCGGTTGGAATCCGGCCGGATAGAAGGAATTTTTTCTGAGTGTTCGATCTTTGTATTAATAATTATAACAAACTAGTGGAGTAATTTCACTAAAAAGAATTGATTATCAATTCAAAAAAAATTTAATTAAATTTATTATGTTTTTTAAAAAGTCATTGAACAAAAGTTGTTGTTTGTGACGTTATATAGTCCTGCGAGGTCGTTAATATTTTAAAAATAACGTGTATATATGTGTCTGTTTGTTTGTGGCATCATAACTCCTGAACTGGGGGCCTACCATAACCTTTCCAAAAACAATCTTATTTCAATGTAACATTGACTTACAAATACATGGACGACGGGTCTAATACAAAAACCACGAAAAAAATGTCCCAAGTCAACCTATTCGAAATTTAAATTGTAATGTCATCGCAGTATCGCGCTGTCAGTAGAACAAATGAAGACTAAAGCGGAGGGTCGCGCTCTGTGTACGATTTTAGCGCCTTAAAAGTGCGGACACTTTTTAGCGCGGACCCGACGTCCATATAATTGTAAGTCAATGCAATGTAAGCATAAAGTAAGCTTATTGTAATATTACTCTTTTTCGTATCATGACAAACCTGTCAACCAAGTAACGTATTAATGCTGAAGTGACTAAAAAAAAGAATGATTTCCCATTATTGTCCATTCCTTACTAAAAGTAGGAAAGAAATAACGCTATATGAACTGTATAATGCCATCTACTTCTTTTTGATGTTCCGAATCGTGTTATCATAGTATAATGTTAAAGTACTTAATATTATTTACATTGAGAGAATTTTAACTACCAAAAAAAGAAAAGTACTTATGTATTAATGAAATCTATTAAAATTACGTTGTTTTCAATTATTATTCTGCATTTTCATGAAGAAAAATAAATAAAACAAGCTGAGTCTTGATCATAGATATCTCTTTTTTCCTGTTGTGAATTTGGAACCATAGTCTAGTGTCAACTGTTAGTTTCGCCAAGGAGCATATAGATAGCGCTGTCATATTTTTACGAAATAAACTCCACGTATTTTTATTTGACGATAAATTATTTCCTATGTGCTGTTAAATAAAAAATAAACAAAATATTGAAGAGAAATATGTAAATAAATAACTTCAACTTAACTTTTAACCATTACAAATCAATATTAAGACAATAAAACTGAAAATATTATTGTTTCCACTGCATCCGAGTAACTATTTTAAGATTGCTAAATTTGACATAAGAGCAATATTACTTTAATGTCAAAGTCGCTTCATAGTACGAACTGAGTGAATGAATAGTCACAAAGCTGTCAATAAAACATCATAGTTTTAAAGTCAAAGTCAAAGTCAAAGTCAAAGATTATTTATTCCATAGGTAAAATAAATTTACACTTGAAAACGTCACATTTAAGCTACTGCTCGTTCACTACGCTGACCTCCCTGAGAAGAACGAGCAAGAAACTCTAGGGATTGCTCTTTTCAAATAAACTTAAATGCTATGGAATACACTTTGAATCAAATTTGTGTGGATTCTGGAGCCATGTCGTCTTTCCATACATCTTTATCTAACACGTAGTCTTCAATTTTGTAATATGATTTTTCGATCAAAATATTTTTAATGTAGTTTTTAAACTTAGGAAATGATAAACTTAATATATGCTCCGGAATCTTATTGTAAAAACGTATACAGTTCCCCATAAAAGAGTTGTTTACCTTGGTTAAACGAAATCGTGGTACCATGAGTTTGGACTTAGCTCTAAGGTTAATGTTATGGATATCTTCTTTCTTATTGAAATTATGTATATTTTTACGGGCATATAAAATATTTGAGTAAATGTACTGCGATGCCACAGTCATGATACCAGTCTCCTTAAATTTTTCTCTGAGAGATACCCGAGAGCCTAGACGGTACACAGAACGAATCGCTCGTTTTTGCAATACAAATATGGTTTGAATATCTGCCGCTTTACCCCACATGAGAATGAGAACATTACAAATAAGCTTTAGGCGCGTTATGGTACGATAAGTCAATGTAAGGTTAAAATAATATTGTTTTAAGAGGTTGTGGCAGGCCCCCAGATGAGCTAATCTCAAAGCTCTATATTTGAAGGCTTATTTATGTGGAATGGTTCTTAGCTATGCTTAATAAACATTTATACAGCTGTTTAGGGATTGTCAGCTCTTTTTAACCGACTTGGTCCGAAGGAGGAGGTTCTCAATTCGTGTGTATTTGTTTTTTAGGTACATTGTACGATTTTGCGACTCCGGCATTAGTGAACCGATTTTAATGATTCTTTCTTTATTGGAAAGAGGGTACCTCAGCATTGGTCCCATTTAAATTTGAACAAAATATTCCACCTCTAAGGGTAACAAATTAGGGGATAAAACAGGTTTATTGGATTTCAAACACTTTCCATTAACACATTCCACAAATGTTTGAAGTTAAAAGTAAAAAAGGGTATAATTTTATTACCTCCATTTGTAACAATATTGTAATCAAACATAATTCGAGCTCTGTTAATTATTTCCTTATTTATTTATTTTGTATTTCACGTGGATGGGTTCTACAGATAACTTAGGACTGTTTTAGTAAAATATGAATATCGGTTACACAACTAGAGATAAAAAGATCTTCGTGACATTTCGGACCGTTATTTCTCGGATTCAGATATGATACGACTCGGACGTACCGCGCAAACGTTCTAAGGGTGTAGCAAATTACACTTAAAATTTAGATTAGATTTAAAATTCAAATACATTTTGTAAAAAAAATACTTTATTTCGTCTCAAATATTAACAAAATTGCATACAAGGTTGAGACCTTCTTTTAAGTATGAAAATTCTTGTATAAGGAGGTCTCGCTCCTCTATAACTAGTACGTAATTACTGTAAAACAAAGTAAAACAATAGTAATATTACAGAACTCTATCTATATATCTACACACATATCATAAACCCTCTATGATGTGTTTAAAAACCGCAAATTATGACCAGCATGAAGAGAAACTGTTTTATTAGAACAAATTTCTTATCACTGAAAATGTTATTATTGCTTCATAATTAACATCAAATTCGATTTTATTATTACATTCAAATTTCGAACATCTCTGAAAAATAAAACAATTTGATTTGACCTCAATTCTAATATCAGTCGAGATGAAGTTTTATTCGAAATGAAATGTCAATAGCAAATAATTTTGACTAATCTCACACGTTACTTGATATCGAACGGTATGATAGTTGGGGCCGACTCTAGTTTGTCTATGAATTAAATAAAAACTACGGTTGTGTGTCATGCGTGAGAAAAGTTTTTATTTGCCGCCATTTCGCCAGTCGTAACATGCGGTTCCTGAACACATCATAGAGAGCTTATAACAGTATGTGTATGAATAAAGCAGTGTCTGTAACTGTACATTATTAGGCATTAAAACACTCGTGTGATGTTTTTATGAATAAACCCACACTCGCCTTTTAATACCTTTCATTGTATAACAGTCACATAGACTACTATTATACTTAAAGTTAATTAACAGCGATTTTATGTTACTATTTATCTATTTATTGTTATACATATTACCTTAGCACCTTGTATATCAGTGCCATGCTGTTGTAAAGATAATCTATAAATATAACTGGCTGGTGTTCGTATTCATTCAAATATAACCCGGATTGTTGTAATAAAAACACAAATATATATAATAAAAAAAAAAGATAATCCTAAGTATCAATAATACTTTCTAAATGCATCCATTCAATTGCTCCAGTAATTTCCGACAGCGAACGTCTACTTATTACGGATGAACCTGAAATGCAGCAAGCAGATTCTGGTGTATATTCCTTTGTTAATTTCAGTTTATATCTTTATGAGTTTAGTGGTTAAAGTTAATCTAAAATGTTAAATTAAGACAAAAACGTTTACTTTTTGAGTAGGATATAATCCTATCGTGAAGATCTATTTAAAATTTTAATTGAATATTTTTTTTATTATATCAAGTGACGGGATGAACAAGACGTGCGTCTGATGATAAGCGACACGCCTATCTATTGCAGTTACAGTGCCACCCAGAGCCTTAAATCGCAAAGATCTTACTTAGATATGACACAAAATAAAACATTTTTTATCATAGCAGTGGAATGACGCTGACTCAGCATATGCCTAAGGTGCTGGTTTTCAGTCAGAACCAACGAGAGGTACCAAATGCAGAAGTTATTTGCAATGAAAGATTTAATATATAGTAGATAGAATGGAAATTGTTAATTTAAAATAATAAATGTAACAAAGTGTGAATAGTGGCATCTAAAGTAACCTATTCAATATGTAAATGCATGTGCGGATTTGAATATATAAGTGTACCTGTAAATGAAAATTGTAATTGTGAATATGTTTGAGTGTAATAAATCAAAGTAAATTTCTAAATGTATATTTAGAAAGGCTACTATGAAGAGTACATGGGGATATGAAAACTAATAATAATTTTAAAATTTCAACAAATTAGGTCGATTTTTATAATGAGAGTAGGTGTTGCCGGTAAAGTGCTTTCAATTTGTGGTGGAATATTATTCCAGCATTTTAAAGCTCTTAGGGACACTGCCACCGCGCCCATCACCTTGAGCCATAAGTTGACAAGTCCCGCGTGCCTGTAATTTCACTTGCATCCACTACCCTTCATAACCGAAACACAGTAATAGTCACATTACTGCTTGGCGACAGAAATACGTAAGGTGGCAGTCTTCCCCGGACGAACTCTTTCACAAGGAGCTCTACTGCTACTAAATGAACCCTTCAACGCGCTATACAGAGTAACGCTGCAGATTGCAAACCGCAACTGGGCTTAGTCCAAATGCGAACATAAACTCTACTTACAGAAGACAGCCCAAAACATAAATTACATACTTGACCGTTCGATACAGCAAAGCTTTAAGCTGCTAAGCGGAATACCGCTGCATTGCAAACCACAGACTGCCACGATAGACTTCAGGGGGCCTACCAATGGAACTTACATTTCAATGTAAGCTTAAAGGAAGCTTATTATCGAGTATATAACCAGAAATAGAGACGAAATGTCATTTAATTTGTTTGAAACAAATCATTACGGTGACAACTGCGCTCCGATTGGCCAGCGCGAATTCGAAACAATTGACGAGTATCGTCAATCGTTTCACTTCAAGTCGACCAGTTTAACTTGAGCTTTGCTATAATGGACGACTAGGTATTGAAAAAAAAAATTTTTTTTAATGTTTAATTACCGATGAAATGTGATTCCACTTGCTTTGTAATTAGATGTTTTGCTGTTTTTCCCACACCACCGAATAAAACAGCCCCCCATTGTCAGAGATATTATCTTCATTACAATAAATACTGCGTATTTTTGAAATGTACGGAGACGTACACACAGGTCAGTTGTTGGCGCTTTACTATTTCAGCTTTCTAACTTGTGATTTCAGCGCAAACAAGAGTTGATATTTTAAAGTGATATAAGGCTCATTTGCCTGATAAGTTGCCAGAGATGCATGACCCTTATTTCGTCTCTATTTCTGGTTGTATACTCGATGTTTCCCAATATTGTCTATTTCATACTAAAAATAGGAAAGAAATAACGCTATATAAGCTGTATAATGTCATTTTTTTCTTCGCATTTTCACGAAGGAAAATAATTAAAACAAACTGAGTCTTGATTTTAGCGTTTTGAATTCAGAATTATAGTCCAATGTCAGCTGTCGCTGTCACAGTATTACGAAATAAACATTGCGTCTTTTTCACTTAGCGATAACTTATTTCCTATGTACTATTAAATAAAAATATAAACAAAATATTGAAGAAATTTATGTAGATAAATAAGTTCAATCAATATTTAGGCAATAAATTCGAAAATAATATTGTTTCCATCGCGTCCGAGTAACTATTTTAAGATTGCTAAATTTGCCAAAAAAAACAATATTACTTTAATGTCAAAGTCGCGTCATAGTCATAGTACGAATTGAGTGCATAAATAGTCAAAGCTGCCAATAAAACATCGCAGTTTTAATAAGCTCACTTTAAGCGCGCCATGATACGAAACGTCAACGTAAAGAACGTTTTTAGCCGACCTGAAAGAACCTCTTGGCTCTATAATTAAAGCAATGCGTCCTGACAGTTTATCAGACGCTTGACAATTTATTAAAGAGGAGGAAAACGTTCAATACTTCCAAAAGAAACCCCATAATGAGTTTCCGTCAAAACCACCTCAATATTTCAGGCCTCCCCGCTTTTTTCAAAATAATCAAAATCCTGAAGATATGTACAATAATCCATATGCACAAAGGCAACAAGCTCCTGTCGTAAACATTCCTTTTCGTCCGCAATATCGCTTATCAACATCAGTGGCCACAGGCTAGACAAAATAGTAATCCCACTCCGAGATTTAACAACACAAAATAGATTGAGCAACCAATGAGTGGCTTTTCTTATAGATCCGCAAATATTCATCAAAATCATACTTACCCTAGATACCCAAATCCAAATATGCAAGTTAATGCGAATTATATACGAGAAGTTCCTGAACTACCAGCAGGTTTTATTGAATTTGCTACCGAGTAATTTGCACAACAAGTTGGCCAATATTCAGAACAAATCCCCGAAAATTCTCAAATCACAGATAGTGAACCACAAATAACCGCTTCCGATGAACAACCACCTCTCGAGAGTAGAAATTCTGTGCAAGATTTTTGAAGCTTCTAAAACAGGCAACGTAATTGAAATCAATATACATACCAAACGTCAGTTACCCTACATACAGATCAAACAGCCACCACTGAAACTTCTAATCGATACTGGGGCAAATCAATCTTTGTTTGTCTCCTGACGCAGCTCAAATGTTTTATCCGAATTGCCCTTCGGAAAACGATAATATTGAATTCAAAATTCGCACCGATCACTTAAATCTTGAAGAAAAAGTCAATCTTTTGCGTTTATGCAAAAATTATGAAGACATTTTTCATGTTGAAGGTACCCCGCTTACGTTTACAAATAAAATAAAACATTCCATTAAAACAACCGACGAAGAACCAGTATTTGCCCGAAATTACCGCTTCCCTGAAATTCACAAAGAGGAAGTAGCTAACCAAATAAAGAAATTACTTGAACAAAACATAATTCAGCCCTCAAATAGCCCATGGTCATCGCCGATTTAATTATAAAAAGTATTGAAAAGTTAAAACAATACAATATTTATATTAATAATGACCCATAAATTGGGGAAAAGTAGTGCCAAAAGCACGGTATCCCTAAAATCAGCTTAAGCCTGTCTAATTTAATTTATATGTTATTTATTTGATCTCTGTTTCTCGCGTATCGTAACCACTGCTGGTAGAAGCGAGATGGACATATTTGACAAAAGTAAGATATTCTCCTTACTTTAGGAGGTTTATACGATGCAAACAAAAATCTTTCAATCAAGAAAAACACTTCAAATATCAACTAAAATACATGAAATCGTAATATTCCAGACTTGTAAGAGTATTTCACTGGTAATTCATACAAGAAAATTCATTGATTGTAATGAAAAATTAAAACTTACGTCTGAAAGTTTATGTTGGGAATTTTTCGTTCCGTACGGCTTTTACAGCCTAAAATATAACAATGCACCATTATTGTGAGCTTCAATAATTGTCAATTACTACAAAGGAATGGTTAATAACTTTGTAAAACACTTCTTAAAAGCACAAACACATAAAATCGATGCACATCTAATTCTCGGAAGGATTTGCTGGACTCAACGAGCGTTGAGTCATACAATCAAAACCGCATATGTAGAAAGGGACAAAAATAATATTGTTTTCTCGTTTACTCTGATATGTTTGTGCATAAAACTATCTCGCTTATACGATTTTTATTATTTATAGAGCCCTACCCAATTCTCCCTCTACGATTTAAACAAAAAAAAAAGGTACCAAAACGAAGCACATTTAAATTTAGAACTTAAATCTAAAAGTAAATTGGTAATTATAACTTTTTTATTTCAAAGAACTGAACTCAAAAGTTTGCTTGACGACTTTTTTTGGAATTACATCATTTGGGCAAGTTTTATTGAAATCGGTTAACGGTAAGTGCGTGAAACTGTATTCATCCCCTAGTTTGCTACCCTTAGTTGGTTTGGAATCAGGGTGGAATATTTTCTTCAAATTTAAATGGGACCAATAACGTAATGCAACACACTCATAGCCCCGTATTACGGAAACCACACATAGACAACCACAAATTACACCCAAACTCACGAAAGAAATTAATATAGGCCATACATATATTTCGCCCGGCCTGGGAATCCATCCAGGACCTCTGCGTGGCAATCCAACATGGTAACCGTTCGGCCACGGAGGCAGTTGTAGTAATAGTGAGGTAAAACAAGAATGATCAAAATCGGTTCACAGATTTATCATGTAACATACACACAAAAAAATACAGTCTTATTGAGAACCTCTTCCTTTGTTTTAAGTCGGTTAAAAAACATATAAAATGCTAATACATTTGAAACGACTGTTACGGTTTGCTACAGTGTCACTTTGAAACAATTTTATAGAAACAAATGCCGTATACGATCTATTGCGTGCGGTCTGCAGTCTGCAATTTTGCTCAAAATAGTACTTTGACTCATTACCTTTACTTACTAAAGATGTTCTATACACTGTACCCTTTTTACAGTTTCCACAAATGGAATGTTATTGCAATACCGGGTGTCTCAATTATATTGTGAACTCGACGTTTGTTCAATAGTCCTCTGGGAAAGGCATTACATATTCTATTTTGTCCGGATTATAGTGTGGACAGTTTGCTGGTGTTGGCCGTTAACTATTTTGTGCTTTGAACTGAAATTGTTTTCGTTGAACATTTTCTAATTGTAAAGTTTTGTTTTCTTTAAGTTTTTGTTAAATACAACACTGTAGGTAGAGTTTATGCTATTTAGATACTTTTTAATACCAAGTCTTATGCATAGAGCTTGTACGGTTTATACCTGTGGAACACATATCGCACTGTTAATACAATAGTGTATTAACTCAAAAAGAGGATTTTCTCAGAATCGATGAAAAACTAAGTGCCACTACCCGCAAAAAATAATTAAAATTTATATGTTATAGTTTATTAAAGACACTTAAACAATTTCTCAAATATATTTAAAAATAAAATGGAAAAAATAATTTCATGTTTTTGAATAAGGATTATTTTGGCCAGAACTAGCTCCCATAAAGTGTGTCTCATTTTGAGTTAAGTAGATATCTTTTGATTGTTTCTTACAATATTCTAACGACGGTTTTTTTGACGTATAGAGAATCAAATTTTAGGTTTAGTAATGATATAATATTAAATTTCACTTATTTTGAGTTACAACACTATTGTAATAGCAGTGCGATATCGTCCCTTAAAAGTAAAATGAGCTATTTACCTTACAACACAGAACATGAAGTTCTGTCACATAATATGGTAAAAATGTTCTGTAAACATAATCTCATCGTATTCAGTTAATTTAGGTAAAATTAGAGAGTCAATATAATTAGTTAGTTTTGTTAACTCTAGATGGCGTTGGTGGCGTTTCGTTATATTCCTGAATCGCGCTATTAAGATTTTCCTGGACACAAACATATGTAGCTCAAAAGGTTTAGTAGTTTTTAGAACTACCAGTACATACCAGTGATAGAAGTTTTAATATACGAGACTATATACAAAAACTTTTTATTAAAAATTTTGTAACATATGTCCACTTGTACTAAAGGATCAAGAAGGTGGTATAACATTAAATTTTATTAAATATATATATATAAAAAACTACGTACAGTTTTGATTGAAAATAATTTGTGAATACAATAATTTCATATTTACAGGCATGTCTTATTTTATTAAATCGTACTGCTAAATTTTTCTACCAGCTCGACGATTAAGGGGTCACCATACTTGACGTTGAATCGGCTTGAGCTGGTCCAAAAAAACTTTATGTCCATGCAATAAAAGCAACAAAGACATGGCGCGTTGACACGAGGCCAGTGGTTGTCGGATGTTGTTCGGGCTGCTACGATTCTGTAGCGCATCAGCCATGTTAGCACAAGCACGTGCCAGTACCTTGCCTTGCTATTAGAGAGTCGCTATATGTATCACTATGTTATAAAAACCGACCTCAAAAGTTCGTAGAATTACATATATTTGCCAGGTTTCATTGAAATCGTTTACCGGAAAGTGCGCGAAACGGGATTTATTACCTTTTTTTAAAGTCGTTTCAAATGCTTTATGTCCATGTAATAAGAGCGTTAAAGACGTAGAAAGAGGCGGTCTGGACGGGTGTAATGATTGTTTTTGTAACGCACACGTTGACAATAAACATGGCTAAGGCACTGCAGAAATGTGACAGCCCCAAAAGCGTCCTAAAGGCATTGTTATATTGCAAAAATAGGTTAGGTGGCAGTACTGCTACTTACTACTAATTAATAATCTCTCACGGGAAGTCAGTAATTTGTTTTTCATTGATTTTGAACAAATACTCTTTTTGAGTTAATACACTGTTGTATTAATATATGAGATTTGTAACACGCAATTATGTCATAATCTTTATTACCACCTCAGATTACAAAACAACCTTACCACCTATTTAAGGTAACGGTTAGCGCAAGTTATCAAGTTACGTAAACTGCACGTTATTGTGTCCGTGTACATAGCTGAGGTAAATTGTACACTAATTATTACACTATAACACCTTGTGGACCATTGAGGTTGTTAGAGCGATAGCGAACGTAATCCGGTTTTATTGTGGTTTGTAAACAGAATTTAGCTAAAGCTCCAGTTTGTACATTTGCTAGTTGTAGCTGGGAAGTTTGATATAGAATATTTAACCCGTTTATGAACACTAATTGTGTTAATCGTAAACTTTACAGTGTGATTTCCAAGTGCTTTCTGTGTAATTCCTGCCTTTTTTTACGGTGGAGAAATGCTTTATGCATATGTACGACCGAGTCTGGGGAGGCTCGGAAGTTATGTGTGATTCTACCCTATTGTGGAGGGCATACAGCACAAAAACTTCATCGGCATTGCCCGCAAGGCCGGGTGTTATGGGTGCCGTGGGATCTCACGTGTGGAACCCCACAAAACGTGGGGTTCCGAATTCTATACCTATTAGCGTAGGTGCAGTTCCCGCCTACTGCTTCTCAGTAGAGATGTAGTTAGTAGCAGTAGACCTCCTTGTGAAAGAGTTCGTCCTGGTAAGTACCGCCTTACTTTACCTTACCTATGTCTGCCAATAGTAATGTGACCATTACTGTGTTGCGGTGAGGTTGTCAAATTATGTCTCGGGGTGACAGGCGCAGTGGCAGTGTTTGCGGTTTAAAGCTCTGAGTGGCATTGCTACTTTTATGAACAGGCAAGTCGCTTACCACCAGGCTCACGACTTGTTCGCCAAGTGACTCGGTGTTATATAAAAAAAAATATCTTGGCCTTTTTTGCGACATCTGGCTAGTATATAGAACTAATGTATGCAAAATTTTAGAGTATAAATCATCCATCCATCCATCGCCGATATAGTCTTTTTTTTTTTTTTTTTTTTTTATTGTGACTCGGCAAAATGACTACACCGCGCCTGATGGAAAGTGCGAATACAGTCCAGAGATGAGAGTAACGGATGGAAAACACAAATATCTTCACTCCGTCACTATCATTTTGCCGGTCTGGCCAAATGCTTCTTCACACTACGTTTGAAGGACCCGATGTTATAGAGGGGAGGGAATACATGCGCCGGGAGTTGGTTCCACAATTTGATGGTTCGGCATAAGAACGAATTGCCAAACTTTTTAGTACGGGACGGTATTGAACTGACTGTCCAACTGTGGCAACGCAGTCCGGCACGGGTGGTCCGCTGATGGAAAGGAGAGGAAGGGATAAGGTTGAATAACTCTTCAGAGCACTCACCGTGGTACAGGCGATAGAATACGCTAAGAGACGCTATATCTCTGCGAAGCTGTAACGACTCCGCATGCTCAGTTACATGAGGATTGTTGACAACACGGAAGGCGTAGCTACAAGTCTACAGCGCGCGTCTCCTTTTTGAGTAGTGAAACTTCCAACTTGGCCCACAACTCGCTCGGCATGCGGGAGACGTGACCAGCTCAGTCTAATTTTTTTTTTTGTATTTATTACGCGATTACTTCGACATTTGTGAATCGACTTCTATAATTATTTTTTGTTTTGTTGGAAAGGGGGTACCGCAATAGTGGTCTCCTTCAGATTTTAAGAAAATATACCTTTCAGGATGGCAAATTAGAGGATGATCCGGGTTTCATCATATCACCACATCATCGATATCATCCGTTTTTTTATTATATCGCACTGTTAATACAATAGTGTATTAACTCAAAAAGAGGACTTTTTCAGAATTGATGAAAAACGAATTACTCATTTCCCGCAAAAAAATTATTAAAATTTATACGTTATAGTTTATTATAGACACATAAACAATTTCTCAAATGTATTTTTAAAATAAAATTGAAAAAGTAATTTTATGTTTTTTAATTAGGATTATTATAGCCCGAACTAGCTCACATAAAGTGTGTCTCTTTATGAGTTAAGTAGATATCTTTTGATTGTTTCTTACAATATTCTAAAAACGGTTTTTTTGACATGTAGAGAATCAAATTTTACGTTCAGTAATGATATAATATTAAATTTCACATATTTTGAGTTACAACACTATTGTAATAGCAGTGCGATATGTGTAATTGTCTGATTAGTTTCCTGTATCCAATTTCGGTGGCAATGTTTTATTATTTAAGAGTTCGAGTGTATTTATTATCTTGAAATATTAAGTAATATTTCAAATTTCTACAGTCGAATAATATGGAATACTTCATGATAATATTCTAGAATATTTGGATAATAAAAATTAGAATAGAAATTGGATTAAGAACACTAATCTAAAAATTACCCATAATTATATTTCAATGATCGTAATATCCTATTGTATGTATTTAATTTTAGACAAACCAGTTTGTTTCAAACAAAATGTTTTCTTATGTTATGAAAATACGGAGTGAAAAATTTATATGCACGTCAGAGAAGAAAATTATATTTTAGATCTCACAAAACAACGCAAAGCTCAGTTTTAGTATTCCGTAGGCGTGATCTAAAGGGAATAACATAAGCACGCGTCTTTATAATTTTAATATATTGCTTAACTTGTGTTACAAACATAACTTTTCTGTCGGCACTAATAATCTTAGGCGATAATGTACAGAAGCAATTGCTTTCTACCTGCATAGATAACATAGTTAAAACTGTACACGTTATTTCAATCTTCTTTACAACATTGTACAAGCAGTAATGTAATTACTGCGTTCCGATTTTGAAGAATAAATGTGCAGGTGATGAGTACAGTGGCAGTAGTAGTTTAACTGCCTCCGTGACCGAACGGTTACCATGCCGGACTGCCACGCAGAGGTCCCAGGTTCGATTCCCCGGCCGGGAGAAATAGTTGTATGGCCTACAATTATTTCTCTTGTGAGTTTGGGTGTAACTTGTGGTTGTCTATGTGTGTGTCCATGGCACCCGCAACACAGGGTTTCCCTAGTGCGGGGCTACGTTGAGTGTGTGCGTTAAAAAAAAATTAGTACTCTTTAGATCTTTGCGATTTAATGCTCTGAGTAGCACTGTTTTATGTGAGGCGTCTTTTTTTTATAATATCAAGTGGCGGGACAAACAAGTCGTGCACCTGATGGTAAGCTACACCCCTGTCCATAACAGTTGCAGTGCCACTCAGAGCTTTAGAAAGATCTGAGGGGCACTGCCACTGCGCCCGTCACCCTGAGACATAAGTTGACCAGTCCCATGAGCCTGAAGTTTCACCAGCATCCTTACCCTTCAAACCCGAAACACAGCAATGCTGACGTTACTGCTTGGCGGCAGAAATAGGTATGGTGGTAGTACTACCCAGTAGTACAGTAGCTACTAAAATTAACTTGTTGCTTACAACCAGGAGCACGGCTTCTTCATTTGGTATCACAAAAAGTAATAAAAATGTAATATTATCTTTTTCTTACATTACCTATCGAAAAAAATGCCTTCTGTAACAAACCTACTTTATGTAATAGACGGCCTTAAGCCAGATTGTTCCCTTTTAGTTTTCTAAGAATCCGCTAGATGGCATTGGCCCATTTTGCGTTATTTCTAAATCGCGGTGTTAAGATATTCCCTCGAATGGTGACTACTCGAACACAATTTTGTTCATGTGAAGAGAAACCTGAGAATTCAGAGAGCTCAGTAAGGCAACCAGAAGTTGAATCCCTTCCTGGGAACTGCTACCCGGATCTTCTGACATTTCGTACACTCATATAGGGTGAAAAACCTCATCTCGTGGAACGGTTTCCAGGAGTCGAGTCCCTTCCGGGAACAACTGCCCGGACCTTCCGCATGTAGGGTGAAATTGTATTGGCGACATACAAGGTGAAAATAAACACCTTCTGAACAAACAACAATTTGGAGTTTTCACTTGGCTGGATCTGTGTAACCTTATCCCACGGAAGAGAGAACCACCTTCCTTTACACTTATAAATTTTTCGACTTCTGCGTTTTTCCAGTTTTGCTTATGATATAAATAAATTTTCTACCATTTTCCTGGTATTAGTTAGCAAAGAATATTTCTTGCGATGACCTACGGCTCTGAGGCGTGGTCACTTACTAATGGGCCTCATAAGAAAGCTTAAAGTAACTCAACGGGCTATGGAGCGAATGCTCGACATTTCTCTACGTGATCGAATCAAAAATAAGGAGATCCGTAGTAGAACGGATTAGCAAGTTGAAGTGGCAGTGGGCAGGGCACATAGCTCGTAGAACTAACGGCCGTTGGGGCAGAAAGGTTCTCGAATGGAGACCACGAACCGGAAGGCGTTCAGTGGGATGACCCCCTACAGGTCCCCGATGAACGGATGACCTGGTAAGGGCGGCGGGCAACCGATGGCTGCACGTCGCGTCCGATCGGCTAGTCTGGAAATCTTTGAGGGAGGCCTATGTTCAGCAGTGGATGTCTTCCGGCTGGTATGAGAATTTCTTGCGATCAGGTACACTTATTTTAATGAAATAATAATAATAAGTGAAGTCGAATTAACATCGGTCATATAATAAATTCAAGATTGTGCAACCTTAAAAATATTTGTACTACCTACCTACCATGGGTTGTAAAAATAAACTTTTAATCTTTCATCAACAGACGATAAATTTCGACTCTAGCCGAGGCGGGATCTCGCTGGTCACAGAGAAGGCTGTCCATAGTAGCAGTAGGCTCTTGGTTCAAGCCGCACGCACGTCTGACGCTGGCGCATATCAATGCGTGCCTGACAATGCGCAGATGGCCACAGTGCGCGTGCACGTGCTTACTGGTAAGTATTTTGATTAATTAACCCTCCTATTATGTTAGTTGAAAACCCAAAATTACAAGTGTAACAAAATCACATAATGTCAAATAAAGTTTATTTTATTTTATTTTTTAACCGATTTCAAAAAAGGAGGAGGTTCTCAATTCGACTGTATGTCTTTTTTTGTATGTATGTTACGCGATAACTTCGGTATTCGTGAACCGATTTTTATGATTTTTTTTTGTTGGAAAGAGGGTACCTCCATAGTGGTTCCATTTAATTTTGAAGAAAATCATTCTCCTCTAAGGGTGGCTGCTCACTCTTAGAGGAGAATGATGAAGATTCATTTTCATAAATAGCGCCTAAATTTTATTATAAGGAGCAATTATTTTAATGGTTGATTTTGCTATTGTCCAGTGTAAGGTGCTTTTCTCCCAAAATAGTTTGAGTAGTGAGAACCGCATTTTTATTATCGTGTGTCAAGTCCCGTATTGCGCATTTTCCGGTAACCGATTTCAATAAAGTTGGTAATTATATGTAATTCCACGTACTTTTGAGGTCGGTTGACCCTGCGCACAACATTCAAAAGGTCATATTTTGGCTAAACAAGGTCGATGTCGAGAAGCGCCATCTGCATTCAAAAATACTTATTTATTATGTCACTCGGGGATGGACATGAGTGGTCTTCGTGATATCGGGACGGACGCTTGCTAGTGCGCTTCGGACGTACTAGATGGGGTTGACACGCTATAATATCAGGTAATTATATATGTAATTTAATTCTTATTTTTTACTACAGCACAACACAACTTTACAACCTCATTAGAAGAAATACATAGTAAAAATACTGTTCGTACGTGTATGTAGTTAATTAAAGTAGAATCGAACTAAAACATAACCCTCTAAATAATTTAAAACCATAAAGTTTATTTTTATTAACGACTTTTTTGCTGTAGCGCCTTTTTTTGTTTTGTTCCTTTTATTATCAAACACACACATTCAACAAACACACTCGCACACACTAAACGTAGCCCCGCACTAGGGGAACCCTGAACACTTCACCGGTGTCATGGACACACAGATAGACAACCACAAATTGTACCCAAATTCACGAGAGAATTGAATATAGGCCATACAAATATTTCTTCCGGCCCGGGAATCGAACCTAGGACCTCTGCATGGCAGTACCTCATGGTTACCGTTCGGCTACGGAGACAGTTATTAAGAAATTTTACGCGTTAAGAAATGTACTTCATCTTACAACTTGACTCATGTAAGCTCTTTACTTAGATAACAAAGGGAAACATCCGAAGCAAAGTTCCCACGCCGCATATTAATATTGTCTTCTCCATTATCTCTTTCGTACTTACTTCCATGATGACATCGTAAACCAAAACATCGAGCAAGCTCCCTTATCATCCTCAATGATACAAAGTACTGTGGGCAAGAAATATCCCAAACATTACACTAATTACTTAAATTATTTAAGTAAAGGTAAAATGTTTACGAAATTTAAACAATATTTGTTAACATTCGTTTAAATATAAAAACTTTCATAAAATAACTCTGAGTTCACAAAATACAACTTATTAATTCATTTAAACACAGGTAATTAAAAGTTGATACTAACAAACTAAATGTAGCTTCACTATAAATTTCAAACATATTTATAACTAAACTTATTGGAAGCATATTTTCTATTTACAAACAAGAACTATCAATAACAAATCAATAGGCTAATTCCACTTGAAAAGGTACAGCAAGTTTTTTTTTTAATTATACCACTTAAGACAACAGTCTGGTATATATTTTGTTTGTCCACTGTTTCTTATCGAATTCTTAGGTTTTCGCGATTGTTACACATAGGAAATGAAACTATTTTTCCGCATTTAAATCGCGTATATTTGTTTTTTCAAACAAACCGACGTTTCGGGCCCTTTACAGGTCCCATGGTCAACCGTGACCATCAGTTTCATTTCCACTGCTTTTTCTCAAAATATTTGACAGATAAAATTAGTGCAGACAGTGTCCAAAACTTTGACAGATAATAAGTGGAGTCAGTGTTCAAAACTTTGACAGATAATAAGTGGACACAGTTTTTAAACTTTGACACAATTAATGGAGACAGTGTCCAAAACTTGACAGATAATAAGTGGAGACATTG
>NW_020655484.1:9819-10612 GCF_003589595.1 Hyposmocoma kahamanoa | reverse complement strand
AAATCTAGGAACTTGTTTAAAGTGAATATGACGGACACTGCCTCTGCGCCTGTTACCTTAAGACATAACTCACCAGCACCCTTACCCTTCAAAACCGAAATGCAGTAATGCTCACTTTACTGCTTGGCGGCAGAAATAGGTAAGGTGGCAGTACTTCCCTGGACGATCTCTTTCACAAGAATTCTACTGCTGGTGAAATTACTTATAAGTTACACTAGTCAACTTATGTCTCAATGTGATAGGCGCAGTGGCAGTACCCCTCAGATCTTTGCGATTTAAAGCTTTGAGTGACATTACAACTGCTACGGAGAGACGTGTCGCAGTGGTATCTTATTTATTAAAAAAAATGAGTCAATTAAAATAATTGGTCATAGGTTACCTTATCGGACAAAAAACATATTCTACAATTTGAAACGTTAAAATGAAAAAAACAAAACTTACTAGTCCACAATGACAATATCAACATTACAACTAAGTTAAGGACAGGCTTTTTAGTAAGGAAAAAAGATAAAGAAATAAAAATGGCGTCAGTCCTACTTTTAGTCCCTAACTCCAAGATAAATTAATATAAGTAAACAAATAAAACTAAATAAAACAACAATAAATCGTTACAGCGATGATAAATTCATAAATTTACTAATATTTGCCTAACAATAATAATTCATTTTTATGATAGCCAATAAAGCACGGGAAATAACAACCATGACGAAAAAATGATAACTCTCAAAAGATTTTTTATTATCACCTGTTAGATGAACTGTAACTATGAAACATGCCTACATTGCATCTCCCG
>NW_020655484.1:0-9809 GCF_003589595.1 Hyposmocoma kahamanoa | reverse complement strand
ATCTTTTTCGGTTTTTTTTGAGTCCTGCGGCGGCGTCCAACATAATTCACCATCTCTTTTGCTATTTTCTTGTGTACTTGTATGGTTTTTCTAGTACTTCCAAGTACTGAGCATTTAATAATATTTCCGTGTAGTGGATCTACATTAGAATGGAATTATTTATTTCAATCATAGACCCATATAATTTGTTATTAACATTTTCACTTGGAATAGGTTAGTACACAGAACACAAAGACACCACATAAACCTGATGCTATATAGATGGAGTATGTCTCAATAATATTAGTTATGCCGATGACATGGTGCTGCTGGCACCATCGATCAGTGCACTTAGAAAATTGATTGGGGTTTGTGAGGATTATGCCGCCTCGCATGGATTGATGTACAACATCAAAAAGACTCAGTATATGGTCTTTGGGGTCGCCGGTAATAAGAGTCCTAACAATGTATTTCCCATAAGTCTCAATGAAATTCCATTGAAGAGAGTAGCACATTTCAGATATTTAGGACACTATATTGCCGACGACCTCAAGGACAATATGGATATAGAACGCGAGCGCAGGGCACTGTCGGTGAGGGCGAACATGCTGGCTCGCAGGTTTGCTCGATGTGCGGTGGAGGTGAAGGTCACTCTTTTTAGAGCTTACTGCACACCACTGTAAGCGGGGGCTCTCTGTGGGTGAATTTGAATTTGAATAAACATGATATTTATTTAATATATGTATGTAAAAACAGATTTGATTTGAGCCAGTACTTTAAAATTGGACAATCAAATCTGCCTGCGACATTTTTAGGATGATGTTATTGACATCTGACACGCGTCATAAGCGATACAATTTTATCGCTTGGAAGCCATCTACTTGCGCTTCTGCGAACAAGCCTGATGCACTGTACCATCTTGGTACTCCCAACAGCATCCTGAGAGCTTTATTATATTGAACGCGCATTACATTATATTGAACATTAAGGGTGGGAAAATTAAATGCATGAAAAAAACACAATACAAGCGCAAGTATTTTGCACGAATTAACCTTGACAGGTTTCGCGGTGTAGTAATTAATTTACTTCCATTTTTATTAACATGGATTTTCGCGAAGTAATGCCTGAATCTATTAATTATCCGGTAACAGTGGAGCTCGTAGTGAAAGCATTCGTCCATGGAAGTACTGCCACCTTACCTACTTCTGCCGCCAAGTATTATTGCGTTTTATTATTGCGTTATTATTGCGAGTGAAATTACAGGCACACAGACTTGATAACTTATGTCTCAGGGTGACAGGAGCAGTAACAGTACTCCTCAGATCTTTGTGATTTAAAGCTCTGAGTGGTACTACAACTGCTATGGACAGGCGTGTTACCACCAGACGCACGACTTGATAGTCACGTCACTTGATTTCATAAAAAAAATACAGGTTTTTATCAATTTATATTATCTACTTGTCGGAACCGTCAGGATTTAGAACTGAACCGTCAGACATCGTTTGAGTATAGTAACACTATATATTTTAATCAATACGAAATCGAATAACAACTTGTACTTTCTATTAATTTTAATGATCAAATTAAGTACTAGATGAAACGTAGGACAGTTTCTAGGTAGCGTGTGGGCAGCCAGAGAGTCCAGTGATCAAATGTGTCCTCTCTCGTCTACGACCACCGTTCCCTACCCAAGCTAGGACGAGGTCTATAGGCAGAGGGAGCACACGATACACTTTGTAACCTGCAGGTGGCGCCTCTGTCTCGCCGTTTTTCATTCGTGCTCATGACCGTTTCTGACATATTCGTTATCTGTTGTGTTCTGAATTATTATTTTATTTTTACCAAAACCTACACCAAATCACGTAGTTCAAGTAGATGTTTTCGTACTTCGGTTCACACCGCGAACTAAGCTAACTGAACAAATCCAAGGATCTCGCTGAGTTATGTAAAATATATGGCCTTTCTGACGCCCTTTACTCCCGCACATATCCATAGTCTTCACTTACTACGTATTTTCATTACTTAACTTTGCATGCAACTACGTGAATTACGCTAAGTTAGCTAGCTTTGTTCGTGGTGTGGCCTGCGCTTTAGGCGAAAAATTGTGGTAGCGTAGGCTTTGACGCGTGAGAGGTAATCGCGGACAAATTCATTGTACGACATTTAAACATTTGCCTTTTAGGAATAAAATATATTCTCTTCCTGAAAAATAAGCTACTAGGCCTTTGACGTATTTATTGTGAAACACAGGAGAGAAAGTTACATTGAAATATGTCTAATAACATTCGAATGACATAGATTTTTCCAAAGATGAACGTAGTAAAAATGAAATTTTTTTCGGAATTGTCTGACTTTTTTATCTAGGAAAATTTAAAAACAATCCTATTGCATATACGTAGTTCAATACTATATCTTCTGTTTTCATTATCAATTAAAAAACAAGTCGAATTCGTATTTTTTGATGTCCAAAAACCGATTTTTCGTGTGGTTAGAATACGTCAAAATGTCTATTTCGGGTCTCTCTTCATCTTAACTTAGAATTGACCTAGTAGGATTCCACGTGGATAAATGTAGGGACACCCAATGATCACATAATCCAAAACCGGAAAAACGACACTAGGTTTTTGCAGTAAAAAATCCAATATTGTGCCTACCACGTTTCATTGGACATTTTTTTTTGGCAACCCACAATTTACTTTTATTAACTTACACCAGTTTTGAACGTGAGTAGAATATAAGTTATCCACTACTCATATTTTTAGTTTTATATTCCATTATTAGAATTCGTGAGGCGAAATCGTGATTTCTCTATTTCTTAGTTCACATTATTTAAGTCGAGTTTTGTGTTAGTTTCAAATTTCACGCTTCGTTCGCTGATCTTTGATTACCCGCTCACGCGATGCGCTCATCCTACCGCAAAATAGCGGCTATTTGGTTTCGCAAATTAGAAAAGGATTCAGTTTAAATACAAGTTTTTAAAAATAAAAATTATTATTCTGCTTTGCTAAATAAATACCCTCCGTACTGCAACAAAAACATCTCAAATAAAATGCAGTAATACACCGCAAATCCTGCACTTAAAAAGCACTAATGAAATTTTTGGTGTACTTGGATAAATATGATAATATTCCGTTTGAGTGGTTTAACGTTTACCATGAAATTACTCCTTAAAGTATAGTTTATAAACATTTATATTCAGGGTAAACTTAAAATACGCTACTTACGGTATGTTTTCAATAAATAAACACCGAAATCACCAGCCCAAACAATAACACACACGATTGTCGTGACGTATTTTTGAAGTTTGTTTATTTTTCTTAAATGACAGACCCAGGCATTAAAAACTTTATGGTTTGCTAGAGTAGTTACCGAAATAGCAATTAGTATTAGTTCTTTTACCTGTTATAACTTCGATATCCGATAAATCGGTATAAAATCATCACCGGCACCTCTAGGTGTGGTATGCTTCCAGAGACGCATGAATCGCGTGAGCGGTTACGTAATTAATTATACGACATCAATAAATGTTTTTCAAATATAATCCTTTTCTCAAATTACATTGAAGCTGAATGTCGAAAAATATTATCAATAATCTCAGTACAGAGTTACGTCTATTTGCTAAGTTTTATTGAAATATCTTGGTCTTGACACTGGAGATAATAAAAATCGATTCTCACTACTCAAAGTATATTGAGAGAAAAACGCCTTGAATTGGAGAAATAGCAAAATCAACCATTAAAGTAATTGCTCCTAAGTTAAAGTTAGGCGCTATTTATAAAAATAATTTTCATGCGTGAGCAGCCACCCTTCGAGGTAGATGATTTTCTTTAAAATGAAATGGGACCACTATGGAAGTTCCCCCTTTCCAACAAAAAATAATCATGAAAATCGGTTCACAAATACCGGAGTTATCGCGTAACATACATACAAAAAAAGAACATACAGTCGAATTGAGAACCTTCTCCTTTTTGGAAGTCGGTTAAAAACAATAAACATGTTTTAATACTGGTTCTATAAAAATGTATAACTATACAAAAAGTAACCTTCGACTACCTTGGTGGCCCAAGGGTCAGCACAGCGGGCGCTAGATCAGGAGGTCTCGGGTTCGAAGAAAGTTCTCTCTTCCTTTCAGTAGTGTTGTTAAAAATCTTGGCGTTCTTTTTGACTCCACTCTGTCTTGGTCGCCACATATCGTACACGTAGTAGAGTATTTGTTGCCTTCGGTTTATTGCGGCGTTGGAAAAATCTGCTTCCTGTCCTTACTCTGCTCTTACCTATTCTTGATTACGCTGATGACTGTTTCATTGATCTCAATGAGGATCTATTAGATAAACTCTAGCGTCTACAGAATCTTTGCATCAGATTAATATGTGGATTGCGCAAGTTCGATTATGTATCTGAATATAAGAAATAAATAAATAAATAAAATTGAATATAAGAAATAAATAAATAAATAAAATTGTTTATTGAATAACGTAATATTGTACAAATGAATAACTAAAGACTAATTATGCGAATAAATGTAAAATATAATACTTATACCTGATTTAGGAGAATCCTTTATAGCAGGTAAAAAATACTAATTATACAGGTGAATATATGATGATTAAATTATAAACAAAATAATTATTGAAATATAAACAAAACAATAATAATAATTAAACAATGAAATGCAAATTAAAATATACCTATTAGGTTTAAATTAGACAACATTTATTTTGGGATAATAAATAAATTAACTGTATCATCGTAGGACATATTTTGAAGGAAGTCTTCGAGAATTTTCTTAACCTTTATTTAACAAAAATAATATATGGCCAGTTTGGCGTTTAATTTATTGAACAAAATTGGACCACGAAACACAAAAAATCTGGAAATAAACACACGTTTTGATGATACAATTTTGGGGCAGACTATATATTTCCGTCTTTTGTTAGTGTTTTCAGTACTATATGGGAGTGCAATGTGCTGTTATATAGGGAAAGTCTTCAGTAGTAGTAGAAGACGGTACGATCTATGTGTGCGGATTCTGAAAGACAATCGGGGAAGTATCAAAGTAAGCTGACCCCCGTCATAAGTACATTGTGTAGTTTACGGAGGTCAACCAATGTAATTGGAGTTGGCACAAAGCAAAACTCGCCAAGAAGATCATAAAGATAAATATAAAACATTCATTTCGGCCATAAAGCTTTTGTTTCTGCTATTCGTCATTCAACAATATGCTGGAGTTGGATGTCCGCCAAACGCAAGGCTAATTGACGAAATAGGCTTTGACATGACGATCGTGGGGCCTTTCTTGGCATGCCAAGACTAACGCATTGTCTCACCTATTTTATCACATTTGGCTTTTCGTATTGCCATACTGTATATGATATCATGAAAGGAAAGTCGTGTCTGTGTTTACTAAAATACAATATTCCTGTTGAATTGTCTTACGGTAACAAATATATTTCTTCCTCGTCCTTGTTACACGGTAAATGTGTTTGGACTTTTTATAAAATATAAAACTGCTTTTCTGATCTAAGTCGAGTGTGTTTGTTTTGAACCAAACCAACAATTTAAGCCCTTCTGTTTTTGTAGGATTAAAAAAAATCGTAAACAAAGGAGCGATTTATAGTAAAGAAAAACATCGTTAGAATTAATTGACACTTACAATTGACATTTACAAGTGACAAAATAATATGTTGTTATTTTATAATAAGTTGACATTTCATGTTTGGAAGCTCTGTTTTTCTAAGTTTTGTATAATGCAAGTCTTGGAAATAGATAGTAATATATGTGAAGATAATAATTTTTCATTTCATTTTTAATAGTGAGTCATCTAGTAAGAAAACGTAATATTTACATAGAGGTAGTAAATATATTTGACAAATTTGTTTTACGGTATTTATAAAAATGCTTTGCTTTCAAATTGGTTGACTGAAATGGTGCCTGATAAAAGACCCAAAATTTTTTTCTGTCTGATACCAAAAAAACAAATGTAAAAGGGCTCGAAAGTCAGTTTTGTATAAACAAACAAACACAAATGTACGTGATTTACAGAAAAAAAAGTACTTTCATTGTCAATGTGTAACTTAAGAACTCGATATTTATAAAATAGGAAGTCTAAGTTTTCAATATGACAGATATTTTTTATTGGAATTAAAGCACTTCAGCAGAAATTAAAGTAGAATGTTATACAATTGTTGCTTAAATGTTATTTTGTTAACAATTCACAACAACAAACCCAAACGAAAGTCCAACAAACGCTATAAGACAAAAAAAAAACAAAGAGAGAACAGAATAGAAATGTCCTTGATTGGTCAAGTACCGCTTATATTTTAACCAATCAGGAGGCAGTCGAGCGTTTGTAGAACGTCATATTTGATATTTTAATTAGCAAAAATATGACGACCTTTTTTGAAATTTTTTAGTTCAATAACGAATACCATAGATTGGTTGGTTGGCTGGTTCAGAAGTAAAAAAAGCGCCTTTATGATACGGTTCATGAAATTATAACTAACAGATTACAGTACATACAAGAAAAGAAAAAATTCAATAAAAAAATAAAAAATCAATTGTCGGATTTAATTTTTCAGAGAAGAAATTTACTTACTTAGAGCATAAATGTATGACTTTTTGTGAATGTTTAGATAGTATACTACCTCTTGTTCGTTGAGTGGATGATGTTAAAATTTTCGCAAGCCGCAACTGGATGCATGTGGTACGATAGCGACGTAAATGGAGAGATATAATATGATAATAATAATAATGCACACACTCAACATAGCTCCGCACTGGGGAAACCCTGTGTAGCAGGTGCCATGGACACACACATAGACAACTACAAATTATACCCAAACTCACGAGTGAAATAATGTAGGCCATACAAATATTTATCCCGGCCCGGGAATCGAACCTGGGACCTCTGCGTAGCAGGCATGGTAACCGTTCGGCCACGGAGGCAGTTATTAGTTAGTTAGATATGTAGGAGGCCTAGGCTCTTTTCAGTGTACACTGAATTAAACGCCATCCTATCTTAATCGAAACTTTTTTATCATACTAAATAACGGGACGAAAGTCGTGCTCCTGGTGGTAAGCGACACGTCTGTCCAAAGCAGTTGCCAATCAGAGTTTTAAATTATAAAGATCTGAGGTGCACTTCCATTGTGTTTGTCGCCAGGAATTATTTAACAATTGACTTATTCTCTCTTGGTTACCAATTCGTTCAGTCGGCGGTAAAATAATAACGTCAATTGATTGAAATTAAATTTTTATTGAATTGATATTCAATTATTTTTATGTGAAATTACTCCACTAGTTTATTATACATAGGGCACACTATAAGTTTTCGGAACTGGCCACTAAACAATATGTAAAAAGTAATTATAACATTTGAAAATGGAACTCTTTGGCTGTAGAATACAGTTGTTTCATCTGACTGTGACTTGTTTTTATATTATGGCGTCATTTTAGAAATTCATTGTCTATACCACCAAGGATTTAACTCGTGAACATTTTTGTAGTATGATTTTTTACGACTTTAAGTGCAATTGAACAGCTCAGCGGAGCTTCGCTCGGCTTCAAAGTGCTTTTGGCGATGAAGCACCGTGCAAGACGACTATTTATAGCTGGTTTGCAGAATTCAAACAAAAAAATGTGAATCTCTGTGACGAATTTCGTGATGGTCGTCCGTCCACTGCTGAAAACAACAAAAACATCGATGCTGTGCGCCTTATGATCAAAACAGACAGGCATGTGACATACCTTGAGATTCGGGCATCTTTAGGCGTAAGTCAAATACAATCAATACTACACAAACATTTGGATGTGAAAAAGCTGTGCTCTCGGTAGATCCGACACAATTTGACTGAGGATCAAAAAACGGATCGCGTCACTTGGTGCAATGCCGTGCTTACCAGATTCAACAGAGGGGCGTCGAATTTGGTGTGGGACATAGTAACAGGTGACGAGACATGGATTTATAGTTACGATCCCAAAACAAAGCAGCAATCGAGAGTATGGGTCTTTCGAGATGAGCCCAAATCAACCAAAGTGGCGCGCGTGCAAAGTGCCTCTAAGCGCCTGATTGCTTCTTTTTTAAATCACCTGAAGTGGCTGTCAAAGAGTATGAAAAATATGTTTCAGAGATTGTCATGGAGGAGTGGCATAAATATTTTCAAACTTGTTTCATTCGTATGAAAAAGTGCATTAACGCTAACGGAGAATATTTTGAGAAACAATAAAGTCATTTCTGACCATTTATAGTATTTTTTTGTTATTCATTCCGGAAACTTATTGTGCGCCCCACGTAATTATTAATACAAAAATCGAACACTCAGAAAAAAATCCTTCGATCTGGCCGGATTCAAACCGACGTCTTCTAGCATACCGTGCCAGACGCTATACCAACTAAGCCACGGAACGAACCACCGGACCTCACGAATTTTTCTATGTGCTTGCGTAGTACTTTTGTATTTGGTTTTTCAACGACTTTTTAGCCGTAACGCCATCTATGAGAAATCTATGATATTTCATGATTGCAATTAATTCTAAACGCACCTTCAAGGAAAAGGTAAAGGAACTTCTTCTTGACAATCAAAAAAAGGGTATTTCACAGAGTTTTGCTTAGGTGGCGAAAATTTGCTGCAAATCATCACCATCAGCCTTTTGCAATCCAGTCCAGTCCTATTGCATATATTGTGTATTAAGACCATGATTAACCCACTAACAATTTAATTTTCTTTTATATCTGTGTTTCACTTGTTTTTCTTAATTTTTCTTTTATATATTATACTCTTACAATATATAATTTGAATTAAATCACTAATATTTTTAATTTATTTTTTAAACATTATATTTATATTATCTTCCTATTTATTTGGTTTCTATTCTAATTATTATTATATGTTTAAATATAACTAAATGGAAAAATGACGTCAGCGAGCTGATTATCGTATCCGCGATTACCTCTAGGTTATAGCTGAAAATCAGCGGTTTGCTCTTGAGTAAACACCGACGCTGAGCTATGACCTTTTTGCACTGCTGCAGCACACGTACATAACTGGGTGTCTAGCAGTGCTGCGACTCTGCTGTTTTTGTTTATTTTTTGTCTTGTTTGTGTTTTTGTGTTTTTTTTATTATTTTTTTGCTGTTATGTACGTGTGAATGTAGTAATAAATAAATGTTTTATCTATCTATCTATCTATTTAAAAAAGTGCACAATTAAAAATATATAGTTCCATCTATATTACTTGATCTACAGATAAATTATAAATGAACGAAACTACCTGCACAGAACTATTGTTATGTTTAAGCATACTAAATTAATGTTTGGATTCAAAAATAATGTTTGATGCTCTTTTTTTAACATTGGTCTTTCTTTTAACGACTGATGACATTTGTAACCAGTATATAGTATGATATTGATCTCCTAATAAATCTTAATTGCTTGGTTATGCCTAGTTATGCCCTCCATTCAGTAGGTTAGGTTAGGTTAGTATATGAGAAAGCAGAAGACAATTTAGTTGCGTTTCCGAACATGTTTTTTAGGTCAAATTATTATTATAATTAATATAATATTCGTCTACAAATGTAATCAAAATTTACTTAGTTATAAAAATAAGTAACTAAATTTTATTTTTAATGCTTGTTTGTCTTAGTTTTGGGGGCCAACATATAACTATCAAAGTTAATTTATGCATATCAAACATTTGTTGTGTAGCTCAGAACAGATTAAAACATCCATCGATTTAATTTATTTTGTCTCAGAGAAAGAGGATCAATCGTTAAAAAAGACGACCGTTTAGATTTTTTGTCTGATGCTTTTGCAAATTTAAAATGATCATTTA
>NW_020655483.1:7409-26428 GCF_003589595.1 Hyposmocoma kahamanoa | reverse complement strand
AACGTAGTGACATGTAAAGGAATATGAAAAAGCTAAAACGTTGAATTCAAATTGTAATGTCATCGCAGTACTGTCTAATTTTGCTTGCTTCGCTGTCAGTCGAACAAACGAAGACTAAAGCGTGAATGACGCTCTATATACGATTTTAACGCCCTATAAGTTCGGACACTTTTTAGCGCGGACCCGACGTCCATATAATTGTAAGTCAATGTTAGCAAATGAGTATTGTAGTAGTTATTCGAAAAATATTTTAAAACAAATCTTTGTAAGTAATGGACCTCACTGACGCAAAACATAATTATAGTTGTTCACGTAATTTTGATGTCGACTGCACCTAATGATTAGTAGTATTTTCTATTTTTAAAAGATGTAACAAAATCTAGACTGTTAATATATTTTAAACTTTACCCAGTTGGCATATCGTTGAAAGTTCAGTACCTATCATTGCAAGTTACGAAGTTTTGACTTTAAATTGAAATTTCACTCAATGTGCTGGCATATAGCGACAATAGCTGAAGGATTATGAGACAACGAACGATTAACGTTCTCCAAAAACAGTCGACAATATTCCTATACGGTTTATTTTTGTTTCTTATAACAAAAATCTATTGCGAAGAGAAAATGGTAAAATCATTGACCTATCAACAAATGGACGTCGTGTCTAATACAAAAACCACGAGAAAAAATGTCCAAAGTGCAATTTAGTTAATAAAGTACCTGGAAATACGACATTTTAATGTATATTTATTTAATCTCGCGCAAAGTACGTATCGTTATACTGTACTGTGTACTTCTTATTGTTGAAATTTCCATCAGTTAAAAACAAATTAGTCGTATTGGTCGTAATCACTTTTAGTTTTTTTTTTATTATTAATCTAAGTGTTTATTTACGTATTGTATAAAACAAATTAGATAAATAACACATAAAAGTTATACTTTCAATGACGCATAATTAGTTAGTAAATGTTGACGTTTGTTAAATGCATTTAAAATATAGCAAATAAAAGTATTTGTTTTAATTTTACTACTCTTTTCTATTTCTCCTTTATACTTGAAAATAGTAGTATTAGTTGGTAATTGATAGGATGTAACGATCGAATCATTACACGATTTACTTTCACTATTTATGCTATTACGATTTTGACCATAAAATATTATGTAATGTTTATTTTTACGATGGTTTATTCTCGAATGTCTCTGAGGGAACAACAACGTAGGTATATATTGCAAAAAACAATTATGACTCTTCTGTATTCTAATTTACAACTTATCTTTATATGACTTTGTGTAAGTACAAGCGAATGGTCGATAGATGGCGTATGAAATTGTTACTACTGCTTAGAGGTCAAATCGTCAAAGTCATTCGCTACTGTTCAATTCTTAACGCCCTATAAGGTGCGGACATTTTTTGGCGCAAACCCGACGTCCATTTGTTGGTAGATCATTGGGTAAATTATATAAAATAAGACTTATCGATGATATGAAACATCACCATGGATACCTAATATTACAGGTACTACTATCATTTTTGCACACCAAAGTTACCATAAGGCTGTTTTCCATCATTATCGAGGGTTTTTAATACTTGGCAAGACCATAACGTACAAAGTAAAAATGGCGGAAAGAGCTCAAGTGTACCGCGTACTGTTGGCATACATGCCACGCCCTCTTCTGTATTTAATGTTCTATGGTTCATACCAATTGTGGACAAATTTATTCGGGAACAATTAATATGAAAAACATGTGATACCACGTGATAGTATCCATTTTATTGATATTATAATGTGTAAGTTAACTTTAAACTTGTGTGAGTTTAAGATCAATTTAAATTAACTTAACATTGTATGGTCTTACAGATCTGAGGGTCGTATTCTAGAACTCTACTCAATGCTTAAGTCAGGACTTGAGTATGATTCAAAGCACTAGAAATCATACTCAAGTCCCTGCCATTAGAGTCGTATTTCCAGTGCTTGTGTTGCCAGTGCAATCCTGACTTGAGCATTGAATAGAGTTCTAGAATACGACCCTGAATTTATTCTAAGAAATAGTTAAAGTGTACCTTCATGACTAAGCTGATGTTGTGTATGGTTTGCAATTGCAACATGACTAAATCGTTCATTTCTCTGGTTACGTTTCTGACCATGTCAATTTGTAAAGAAACCCAATATAAGCTTCTTGTGCCCGTAATATCGTAATGCTTGGCGGCACAAGTGTAACATCTATGGAAGTGAAGAGTTTGTAAATTCATTGTATTCTTATAACCTCTTGTATACTGAAAGATGAGAGAAAAAAATTAGGTATATATCAAGTAGGATTAACTTTTAAAATAATGAAAAGTAAGCGAAGAGATAGATAGAATCTTTGGAAATTTAAAAAGAAATTTCTGAAACTTAACATCTCAGGGTGACATGCGCAGTGGCAGTGCACCACACTCTCTTCTTTGCGATAGCTTTGAGTGGTATTGCAAATGTGTAGTGCCGCATTTGCAATATAACTTAAGAAAAGCTTTGAACATCGCCAAAAAACAAAAAGCATTTGTCCTAACTCCACTAAGTGCAGGAACTTATCGCGCATCTTAACCATACTCTTTAGCGAGTCCGCTGTCTTAACTGTTTATAAAAATATTTACGTTCGATGTGGTGGTTAAGTGCAGTGCGTGATACAAATTATTCCAACGCTAGAAGGTGAAAGTGTCGTATGCCCAATGTGGGCATACGACAATGCACAAGGTTTGCGTTGATGTCCAAAAAAATAACAGCATACCGTCATCGTCATAATTTTTTTTAAAAGGTTTTTTTTCATGTTTTTGTTTTGTGTAGTTTCTTAAGTGCCGCAAATGTTGATTATATCGCTGAAATCATGCATGTGTCGGCACCCCAAATTAGAAGCGGCATCGCAACAGCACGCGCAAACAGTGTCAGCACAACGTGCCGGTGCAACGTGCAGCAGCAACGTGACCAACGTCAGCGTTTCCCCCAGTTTGTGTACTTTATAATTTTTCATGACTATTAACGTTCACGTGACATGAACAGAGAACCTGACCAGACATAAATTACAATGTGACGATAATAGACTACTCGGCAGTGCACTGACCGAATAGCAATATACAAGACCAGCCTGCTATGTAGACGTTTCCTTTGTTTTATATTTAAAAATTATATTGTAGATATACATGCACACATGTAAACAGAATTTGTATAAATAGTCTAGTTTTTAGAAACAAAGATCTCTTTGAATCCAGACATCAACGTTGTCTCATTGATGACGATGGAACTCTCCTGACTACAGCATCCTCTCACTGCGGCCAAGACGAAGAAGTGAGAAAATCCACTCCCTGCACCCCTTATCCTTCCCACCTTCTGTCTGTTACCTTAGGTCGCATGGTAGCAGGCTTCCTCTACCTATACACGTATGTATAGTAGAGTGTGGTTAGGGCTAGGCTGTTACGTAGGAACGTAGGGTTGTTTGTGATAGGTTACAGTTTTCCCTTACCATTTCATGTATAGCCAGCTAGCTTTAATTATACATACAAGACGATACTCAACAGTAACACTGGCTCTACATTTTGATCCTTCGAGAATTTTTGAACTACGCGACCCCTCTTACCCTAGGGAAATAACGTTGACAGACTGACTATTGTAGAGAGCTGCGTGTTGGTATACCCCTCAAAGCACCAGCACGTAGTAATCTAAAAGACTAAATACTTAGTGTAACCTGTGGGAAAGCACACGTACGGTAGCGGATCGGTCACTGGCCTCCCAGAAGCGGGTCTCACCAGTCGATTGAGAAGTCGCACAACACCGTATTTAGAGGCGTAGGAACACTAAGTACTGACTTGTAGCTTGATAGGAGTAGGGTAGGGTACGTAGGACAGCAAGTAAGAAGAAAAGAAGACTTAATGGACATTTCAAGAATCAACGAATTCATCAAAAGACAAGAAAATTATTACAATGAAATAAGAAGGATTTGGGATAATATATCAAAAAGGATTCACCGGCAAGGAAAACACAAAAATATATTGAACAGAAAAAGTACTTTAGACAGCGTTTATCAAAGAGCACAACCATAGACTTTTGGAAGACCAAGAAATTATATCGACACATAAATACAAGACGTTAAACTATTTCGACACACAAATAAAGAAAAACTACGACGCGGCCATAGAACACTAACTAAATATGAAGACAAACTACAACATTTAATGGACATCGCAGACGTAAAATTTGATCTAACCGACGACCAAGACGACAGCGACAAGAGTATTTCACCTAAAATATTCGTACAAAAAAACAGACTGAAGCAGAATAGGAAGAAGATATGGACAGCATTGACCGCCATCGTTGACAACAAACCATTGTGGCACTTACAAACACTGACAAGGACTCTTGAAAAACAATGTCAAGTAATTGAAGACAATCATATGGAACAAAATACACTCGACGACGCATATTTCCACGACGACTGCTTTACGACAATTCAAGACGTATTAGACGCTATATAAAACAAATTATAAGAAAAAATTTACGAACGAGACACACATAATAGCAAGACTCAATCATCAAAGTTTCCAAGAATTACCATACCAATTTTCACAGGAAGTTATGAGTTATGGAACTCTTTTACGATTTATTCAAGAAAATTATTTACGACGACTGTACCATTTCGACAACAGAAAAAATGCAATGCCTAAAGACACCCGTGGGTGAGGACGCAGAAAAACTGATAAAGCATTTGACGGTAAATGAGGTAAAATACAAAGCGGCGCTAAAATTGTTGAAAAACAGATACAAAGACGAAAGACTTATATTACAAACTTTCATCGACAAATTATTAGATTTACCCAAAATTCAGTTTCCAAACGCGAAAATGTTACGCAATATGCATGTCTGTATCAACGAAAGCCTAGAGGCACTAAACAACCAGAAAATTGACGTATCCACGTGGAGTCCGATTTTAATTCATTTAGTGAGTCGCAAGTGGGACCAAGATACCAACATAAAATATGAAGACCAACTAGAAGAGACAAATAAACTACAAGATTTCGGAAAAATTATGCAGTTCTTAGAAAAACGGTTCAAAAGTTTAGAGTCGAGCATAACTACAACTACAGTTAATACCACATACGCTCCATGATCAATAAAAAGCCAAGAAAAGTAATCATACATGCAAGACAAAAAAGGGCAATGTTGGCATTGTCACAATGAACATAATATTCACCACTGCCAGGCGTTTAAATCACTACACGTGAGTGACCGGATTAAAAAAGTTCAAAAAAAACAAATATGTTATGTATGTCTAATGCACGAGACGAAAAAAAATGGCGTCAGTCAAAAGTATAAAAAATGTGATATATGTAATAAGGCGCATTCCACACCGTTGCATCGAAATTTTAACGAACATATATTTGCAAAACCGCAGGGACTACCTAGTGCTAACAAAAGCACGAATAATTATTCGAAGCCAAGCTCGTCTAAGACATATGTACCTAAGCCAGAACTAAAAGCACAGAAGTTTACTTCAAACGCCACTACACAAATGCATGGAACATAGAAAACTGTACTTCTAGCCACAGCCTTAGTACAGATAACTGCAACCGACCGACGGCACTTTACATTTATAACGAGTGCTATACGACCAAGGCTCTGAGACTTCTTTGAATGAAATGTTGTTTTAAAAATATACTCTAGAATTTATAATATTAATCTGAATAGCAAACTACTTCTTTTTTTGTTCAAGAATATATTTTCTTAAAATACACCCAAGAAATTTTGAATTCATTTAAGATTATTTAAATTTGATGTAAGAGGTAAAAATTTCTTGATGTACTCGTAAGTAATGTCCAATTAATTGATTAGAAATGAAATAAAATCTTGAAGTGAACGTATTTGTCTAAAAGTTTGAATAAAGTTAACAGTAAAATTGCATTAGAAAAAGATAAGCAGTATTTTTGTAATGACAATATTTTATTACTTTTAATAAATATTTTTTCAGAATTAGCAATTATTTTGAGAAATTGGTCTTTCTTATTAGTAGAATTCCTTTTTTTCTGTGCAGTTATCGAATGAAAGTTACCGAGTGTCCTATTGTTTACAAAGCAAGAATGTAATAATTCTTAAATCTTTTATTAACTCATACTATTTCTAATCTTCTTACTATTTAGACATTTTTTACTATTTTAAACAAAATCTGGATTTTGTTCAATTTTATTTATTTATTTTAATGCGAGACTAATGTATAATATAAAAATATATTTTAGATTTTAGGCCTTTAAAGTCTCAAAAATGTATATAAAAGGATTTCATTTTCTTATAATCTATATTCGCCGACTAACTCCGTAAACGTTGTTGAATAACGATGTCGTATCCGAATCGAACGTTTTAACTCGAATGTTCTGAATAGCTCGGAAAGCGTCCTTCGATTCGAGAACGATATCTAATCGAACGATTCGGTTAAATATCGAAGAGTTTTGAATCGGGGTCCAGGTTGTCGTGGGAATACTACTTACACTTATATTTAGGTGTACCTACTGTTACGCGTAACTTTCAACTTCAAATGTTTTATAAACATTTAATTGCTTTTAAATTATATGTGCAATATGTTAAACAACTTTTTGTGAAACTTACTGCAATTAGTGCTTCGGTGCGATTTTCTTCGTATAGACTCGGTAGTGGCTTCATGTCGGTAAAGGCTGAGTCTGTCAAATACACGCCTAACAGTGGTATCAGAGTGGGAACAATAGGCAGTAACGAAATGATCTGAAATCAAAACTGTTATTAATAAACGGTTTTTAAAAACTTAGTAGATGACGATTTTTATACTGGACTTAAGTCCAGTACTAAAGATGGATCTTAAGATGCTCTTCAACCTCGACTATAATCATTGGCATCTTGAATGATATCACTTCAAATGACCAAGGCTCTAACATTTGATTTACTGCGTGAAGACTTTGAGCGGTAGCTACTGACGGGTAATTTTTCGAAAAATTCCAAATAGTGGAATTCTTTTCGGAAAAATTTTCGAGAAATTGGAAAAAAATAAAAAATTGGAAAAATATAATTTTGAAGCCTTGTGGTCTACGTTTAGAAATATTTTTTGAAGTTTTATTTAGAAAGAATTTTATAATAAACTTTTATAACTGAAATCCATTAAGAGAAAAACGAGATTTAAAATGATTTTACAAAAGCGAAAAAAAAAAATGTTTTTAATGGCTCCATCATTCTCGTTCAGTAACTTCAACTTACGACAGGGTGTCAATGTCAAATATGGAAAATTAAAGGAAAAAATATCCGGAAAAGTATTTATTATTCTGAAAAAATATGATTTTTCAAAATGGAAATTTTTCCATGACCCAACACTAGCTGCAGCTAAAGTGCTGAGTGCCGAATGAACGGTGATTTTTATAATTCTGAAATGAAGCGTATCAATGAGTAATTACAGGTGTGCAGCCAAGTAATATTTTGTTAATAAATGAAGTAATTCTCAATATCCATCCCATTCTTGAAAGTATTACGGGCCTAAAAAATAACAATAATAACAGACTTGTTGTCGATTGAGGTCACAGGTTGGAGTAATTAAATAAGACCACGTCTGCAAAATTGCAACTTTTCAGGGGAAAGGTTTAAAAATTCTACCAACGAAATTAGTTGATAACTTTTTATGCTTAAATAAGGAGAGTTACGAAATTTCATGTGATACGTAATTTGTTTTATATACTTCGTATTTTTTTTTACTTTTATGCATCTTTTATGTGACAAAAGCATCATTATATGTGACTTGAATGTACATTATATGTGATATGTCAATCTTGAGTATAGTGCTGTGACGATGTGACCTCCGTCCATCGTCGTCCCACCTTTTTATCAACTTTTCTCTGATTCCCGGCCACTTGTTTTGAAATTTTGAATAGTTCTTTAATTCCTTTGTCGCGCCATTCTGGTTTTGTTTCGTTCCGTCATCAGTCCCTGCTCAAACGCGGAGGCAAGCACGTCTTCTTTCAAATTTCAACCCGTTTGCCAGTTACCAAAAATCTCTTGTGCGATAAACATTTAAAAGATTAAACATTTTTATATCAACCCAGATTAATTTCCGTTATGTCTTTTTCTTTTAGATCTTGAAATTTAAACTCGCTAAGCAAGGTGTGTGGAGGATGTGAAGGCTACATTACAATCTACAGGACATGCTTAAGCGGTGCCAGGAGTGCGTGACAACCCTTTCAGTGCTTAAGCTTTCAGTGCTTTCAGTACTTAGTGTTCGCGTAAATTATTGTTATTAAAAAGATATTCGGCTTTTCTAACTGTTAGTAGAAAACCGGGCTTTTTGTATTACGGGATTTTTTTTACAAATATGTATTTATTTATCTCACATGAACAAATAAGGACTGTTTACGGGGCAATGGTCGAAGTCTTCCATTAAGCCAAGCCATTATTGGCGTCGTGTAAATAGAGATAATCCATTGGGGACTGTCTCCAGATCAGTGATAAAGACAATCCACTACGTTAAAACGATTTGTAATTTTTCGGACCAATGCCTCCACTACACGTGATAGGCCTTGTGTGAACGTGCATCCTGAGCCACTCTACTAGTGGTTTTGCCTTCTAGTAAAGAATTTAAAAAGAAACTTATTGTAATACTGGTTGTAGTGTAGATGGACATTGTGAAATTCACATTTTTCACTACGGCTCCGTGTAAATGGGCCATAAATAAATAAACAAAATAGAGCTTGCCACGAAATTATAAAGGGCATTATACGTCGGTGTTTAGCGGGTTAGCCGGCGGGTTGTCTGGCGGCTTACTGCATCACTAGCTGCAGTAAACTTAAAAAAAGTTCAGGAACGCGGATCTGGACTTTTTTATGATAAGAAGTGACGGGACGAATAATTCACGCGATCTATTGTAAGCGACACGCCCATCCGTAACAGTTGCAATGCAACTAAGAGCTTAAATCGCAAATATATGAAGGGCACTGACACAGCTCCCGTCACCCAGACATAAAGTTGACGAGTTCCACGTGCCTGAAGTTTCACCAGTACCCTTACCTTTCAAAACCGGAACGCAGTAATGACCATATTACTACTTGGCGGCAAAAATATTAGATGGCAATATTTCCCTGGACGAACTGTTTCTTAAAGACCTGTATAGCTACTCAAGAGCGTGCTGGTATTAAGAGTGAACTCTATCCACTTAACATTTGTAACAAAAGGTATTTATAATAATACTAACGATTATCTTCTTATCTGTTTTTAACGTACGTTTGGCTCTGCTGCATAATTTGCACATAATAAACCATATTCCCAAACATATGAGAAGGCAAAAAATAAAACATATTCCGCAAAATACTAAGCTCTGCAAAGTAAACATCATTAACATTACAACTGGCTATTACTCAGTTCACTAATGTCGCTATTATATAGTCTAAGTATCTTTGTTTGTAAAAAGTGCATGAAGCTATGACATGCAACCTAAGGCTCAATTTACATTGCGGTGGAACGGAAGTGAAGCGAATTTTTGTAACGAAATTGTACATAGCAAAATGAATATTATGTTAACTGTGTAACGTACAAATTATATACGAGCCAAAAACCAAGTCGCGCATCTTCCGGCGAATTCTCGCGCATACTCGAGAATGCTCGCGCATTGGCGGAAAAAGTGACTCCTGCCGAATCCACGGGATGTGGCACAAAGGCTGGTGCAATGTAACGTCAATCGTCGACGAAATAGATTGTGTACGCTGTTGTGTATGTGATGAATTAGATTATGAATTCAGATGAGAAGTTAATCTATTTGGTACAAAAATATGATTGTTTGTACAATGTACAAGCTAGAACTACAGCGACAAAAATTCTAAGAATAATGCATGGGGAAAACGTAGTGAATTATATAATAGTCATAAAAAACAAGTGGATGCAGACATAAATATTTGCAAAATGTTTTATATTGTCCAAAAAGTTTTGATGAATTGAAATATCTCTTTCACTTTTTCTGTTCTTCTGCTTCACAAATAAGCGAAATAAAAACAATATCCAAGTCTACCATCCTGGTCATGTAAAAGATCTACACTGAATAACTGAACACCTATTACAGCCTTAAAGTGCAGTCGCAAGAAAGCTTGCGAATGCTTGAACATTCCGGCGACCTTGCGCGCCTTCTCGTCCAGGAAGGCGAAATTACCGTTTCCGGTCCATTCCGTTCCACGGCAATGTAAATTGAGCCTAATGCTCAACTAGTTTACAACTAGTTTAGAATGGAAAGGAATTTTGGTAACGAAATTGACATAGCATAATTATGTTTATATCAATTGTGTAAGATACAAATTAACGATACATAATATTCTGCGGGATTCCCGAGACAACGTGAGAAGTCTTCGGAAGATGCGCGACCTCTTTTTTGGGTCGCATTTACTCCGTCCACTACGTGTCCTTGGGAGTCCATAATTAGTAATCTGACGATATTATGTTTTTTTATACAAGTAATAATATAATAAAAAGTAATATGATAGTAACATTACATATTAATAATTACGTAGTTTAAATAAAATACTCGCATACTTTCTCACACAATCGCAAGCACTCACACACATTCGCATACACTAATATGCATTTGCACGTACTCGCAAGCACCTAACTCAACTTGTAAGATTATAATAATTTATCTAAGTCGAAGTCTGTACTTACCACTTGGTTGGTTTTGTCGATAAATCCATAAACATCTTTACTACATCACTAATTTACAAGTACCATTCCGCGATGTTAGGCATGAGAACTTCGTTTTGTTATAGGCTGCTCGCTACGTAGAGCGTTGAGTGCGATTGCATTTTGTCTAGCACGCAATGAAATTTAAGTTTAGCTATATTGTGATTGTAACAAAACTTTCTTAATTATTTTACGTTTTTTTCGTGTTTATTTTATTAAAACAAGTTTTACCGTGAAAGGAGATGCCTCCTTTTGACACTCGTACTTTTGTTAAGGTAGAAACAGCACAACGTGGCAAGCGCAAGCAATCAAGTATCGACACACACCGAGGGAGCTTTTGGAAAATTTTGTGGTTCAAGATTATGTCACGGGTGCCCAGTTCACGTCGCCGTTTTCTCTAGATGTATTTCTGTGCAATTGACATAAACTTCTTATGCTATGGTTACTTAAATTCGCTTCCATTCCATTTCGCGGCAATTTTGTACCCCAAAAAAAGTTGCATTATATAATTACGGGATTTAAATTGTATATGGGATATAAACTTTTTAACCCTCTATTAACGAAAAACCAGTCTTCGTAAATACCACGAGAATCAAGACATTTCTTCTAGCATGAAGGCTTTATTTAGCCATTTTATTTTAGCCAAACATAGCCCCGCACTAGGGAAACCCTGTGTCGCAGGTGCCATGGACACACACACAGACAACCATAAATTACACCTAAATTCACGAGAGAAATAAATGTAGGCTATACAAATATTTCTCCCGGCCCGGAAATCGAACCTGGTACCTGTGCGTGACAGTCCGGCATGGTAACCGTTCGACCACGGAGGCAATTAAAGCATGTATGTAATGGTTTTTAAAAGAGAGGAAGATATGACGGATAGCACGATATTGATTGAAGGAGAAAAAGTGGAACAAGTGAAAGAGTTTGTGTATTTGGGTTCTGTGTTTACGTGTGATGGAAAATATGAAAGTGACATTGAAAGGAGAGTGCACGCAGGGAATCAGGTGAATGGTGCCTTGCATGCCGTCATGGCCAGTCAGAAAATGTCTAAAAAGCACGACTGGCTGTACATGGGGGTTGCTGGTTCTTACACTTATATACGGTAGTGAATGTTGGGTTTAGCAGAAGAAGCACGAAAATAGCATTAATGCAGTAGAAACGAGAGCTTAGAGTGACTCTGATAGATAAATTACGGAACAGTGTGATTATAGAGCGTTGCGGTGTGGAAGAAGATGTAGTGACAAAGATAGAGAAAGGGATGTTTAGATGTTTCGGACATGTAGAGAGAATGAATGAAAGAAGATTGACGAAATAGATATAAAGGCGAGTGTGAGCGGGCAAGTTGGTATGGGCCGACAAAGGCGAACTTACCAGTACCCTTAACCAACGAGCGTGTACGAAAGCATTCATGCGTGTTAATGAAGCGAAAGATGAGTGCCCACCCCGATGGGAAAAACGCGTGAAGTATATGTATGTATGTATATATTTTCTGTAATGTGGTAATATATTAGGGTTTTGCTTTTCGGCATCGCAAATATGTGTTCTGTTTACGACTTCGGTGGCCCAATCAGGTAGTAGTAGTAGTATGGGGAATTTCTCAATTTGAGACCTGGTAATTGGTGTATTTGTCTGGCACACACATTATGTTTTCATATTTGTTTAAAATTTTCTGCATAATATCATTTAGAAACCACACATTTTTGGACGCAAACGTACAAACGCATCAGCATTACTGCCACGCAGATGTCCCTGGTTCGATCGGGAGAAATATTTGTATGGCCTACATTTATTTCTTTCGTGAGTTTGGGTGTAATTTGTGGTTGTCTAAGTGTATGTCCATGGCACCTGCAATACAGGGTTTCCCTAGTGCGGGGCTATGAGTGTGTGCGTTATTATTGTTATGTTCTTCTCTCTCTGCGGCTGGTTTTATTCTTCTTATTATTATTATAGTATCAGAATCGTGACATACCCTAAGAAATAATTCCACTTTACCTACAGGTGACCATAATTACTTACTTTTATATTTTATATTAGTTTACTTACAAATTTATAAGTCATTGAATATGGATTAAATTCATGTTCACTTTCTTCAAGCTTTCTGAGGTTATAATCGAAGCGTGGCAAAAAACCAAATATACTTGCTATTAGCAAGGACTTGTATGCGTCTGTATCATTAGCAGGGCTGATATTTTGAGATTCGCGAAGTATATTTGATGCATTGCCTAAATAATTTTGTCTCAGTTTTGCAATTTCGGCTGCAATCTCCCCAGATCTCAGGTTGCTATCAATTTTACTCTTCCTATTTTTAGCCACAGTCTCCGAATAGGGATGAAATTTGTTCGTAACCAAGATAGGTTTTCTAAATTTTTTATTCTTTCTGAAGCCTTTAATGGATGTGTTTCTATGTTTTTGTATAAAGGTGGGTTGGCTAGAGTATTGCCGTTCGTAAACATTTTCGCTTTGCGTGTCAGTAAACAAATTTCGGACATATTGCGGTTGCATCCGTAGCTTAACTTTATTCTGTGCTAATTTGTCAATATTGCCAGGGTAAATGCTTTCGATTTTGTGGGCATACCATTGTTTATAATTAAAATGTTGAGTACTCGTTTTTGGGTCAACTTCATAATTTAGTATGTCGATTGGTAGAGTATATTCTTCGGCTTTTGTGTTGTCCGGACGCTTGTATATATATTCAGCCATTTTAATCATTTCTGCACGTTCGTCATATTCGGACATACGCGTATGTTTCATTCTGCCCTTAACCATGGTGTGTTTGGAAATGACTTTTTACAGAAATTTGATCAGACTGCAGGGCAACTAGATTTCTTTATTGCTCTGTGTCACAGGCCCACGTGCACGAGTATAATTACTACGTAATTCTTTTAAGTTAGACATATGTTCCTGGACCGTTATTTTATGGGAATAAAGCAGTTTCGTGTATACTGCATACCGTTGCTATGTCTTGAAACCCTCGTGAATTTTAGTAATAAAATCGTAAATAAATATTTAAATTTGCATTAAAAATACGCAATAAATGTAAATAGGTATAAAAAATTATTTGACAGGCATTGTCAAATTTGCATTTGGACAGGCCTATTTTATAGGAAATAATAATAACTTGCAATCTTTTTATAATGAAATAGTTATTAAGGGATTTCGCAGACTGTTTTCAGTAACCATAGAAAAGTATAATAGATCACAACCGGCTGCTATTCCATTACATACTGCCCGATACCAGGGCTTCGTCACTCGCTCAAGGTTAAGGATAAGTGCTTACCGCGGAGTGCGCCGACGTCGGCGCAAGCGCTCATACAAATTTTTCACAAGAATCATCAAAATCTGTTCACAAAGGCCTGAGTTATCGTGTACATACAAAAAACGCAGTCGAATTGAGAACCTTCTCCTTTTTTGAAGCCGGTTGAACATTGGACACGGCTACTTGGCGTATAAATAAGTATTAAATCTATGACCATGACACTGAAATTAGGACGTTACCATTCTCTTAAATTTCGTAGTAGTTTCCTAGCTAGTCTTTATCTGTTGCCTGACTTATACAACTATGTTCTTTTTGATAAAACAATCACAATCTTACTGTTATGTATATAGATTACATACATAAGCTCACGTCCTTGACACACAGGTAGGGTAGGCGGAGACCACGGAACGCCACTTTATCCTGACACAACTCTCGAACCTCACATACATCAACTATCCTTTTCATACAACTTCTTTTTCTTTTATTCATGTCACTTCGGGTCTCAGCCTTTTTGAGGATATCATTGATCTGGTCAATGTAATGTTCTGAGACGTCCTCCTAAAACCCTTCCATCCACATTCGTATCATAAATCTGTTTGGTAATTCTTCTTACATCCATCCGCTCTACATGTCTAAACCACCTCAACATTCCTTTCTCTATTCTAATCACCCACATCTTTTTTTAAGCCACATCTTTCACGTATTATTGCATTCTTTACATTATCACTCGACTTTATTTCACAAATTTTCCTCAACGATCTCATCTTCACTGCATTAATTATACTTTCATGCTTCTTCCGCCATACCCAACTCTCACTATCAAACGTCAGTGTAGGAACCAGCAGCACATTGTGCATCTTACCGTTTTTCTAGTACATTTTTTAGTTTAAAGTAAATATGAAGCATAATCAAGCGAAATAAGAATGTCGGAGACGTTAATATCACTTGGCAATAGGACAATAATTATCTTGTGATGTTGTTTCTGTTTACTTGCTTAATTTTCATTGTAAAATAAGTGAAGCCCTAGCTGCGACGATACCACATGCGTCAGGGTTTGTCGCGAATACCCATCATCTTCTCTTTCTTTTAAATGTTATGGCCCCATCGCAGTAATCGATGATTTCGCCAATCTCAAGCTGAGGAACGCACGCGTTTTTTTTTATTAAGAAACAGCATACTACCAAAGTTTTAGCAATGTCATTGGACTCGTTTAAAAACCAGTGGAACAGAGCTTAAATTTAATGTTTGTGAGAGACAGAAGTCTAAACTTCATTTTTTCAACGGGAAAGCCCGTATCTTACATAGGACCATCATAGGACCAGTCCTATCTTTTGGTGAATGGCAAATTCTGCACTTAAGTTTATTTACGCACAAATTTGGTTAGCGAGTAATTTAACAAGTATGTGTATTGTTTATGTGTAAGGTGCGTGTTCATGTCCATGTGCGTGTGCACGTGCACGTGTGCGAGTATCCTAGGCTCTTGAGAGCAAAAAAAATCTGTGTGCAAAGAATGTCTTAAAAAATTTTGTGTTGTAGACAATGTAATACCTCCTCTTGTGTGCTTATTTATATATTTATTTGGCAAACCAACAGAGTTACATATAATGCTTATACTAGAGGTTACATTCTGCATTGTTCTTATATGTATTTCAGTTACATGTAAGCTCGTTACTCAACCAAATGCTGACTTAGAAAGTTATAAAAACTATAAATATTTATAATGTATTAACGAAATAATTGAAATACATTTACGAAAATGAAATTAAATTTAAATAAATAATAAAATTAAAAATGACATATTATTAACTGCAATAACATTTCACTGTTTGATAGTACAAAAATGTAAAACAATTAATATAGTTACTTATAGAAAAACATAAATCCAAACTACCAATTAATAATTTTTATGGGCATAACATTCAAGGATTCGATTGGGATGAATCAGTAATGAATTCATTCTAATCGACGACGACGACAATTACGACGAAAGTGGAAGGGCGTGTCATGATGGATATCTATGTCACTTCTTTTTTCACACAGGACATTGTACTCGTTGCATATTCTAGTGATTGGTGCATTACAACCTATATTTATGCGGCAAATTTGCGGAGCAAAGACTCTAAAAATTGGCTGTCGTGGTAGGTGGTGAGGGACTACGAAGTTGATTGCTGTCAAAATTTCGCTACAAATAGTGGTTCCACGAAGTATTTTATACAGGAACATCAGATCCAGGAGCAGACTACGACTGCGAAGAGAAGTCAAACCAAAATAGCGAAGATGTTGGTCGTAGTGTTATCCATGTGAAATGTTGGGAGATATAAAAGCGTGTAAAGGAGCGCTGAATGGTCTCAATCCTTTGCCAGTGCACAACGTAAAATGGGCTCCACACCGTAGAAGAATATATCAGGTGGCTTTGCGCTAACGCATTGTACAATATTATTTTTGTTCGAGACAGGAAGTCTGTGGTATTGCGCTTGATGAACCCCAGCATCTGCGTCGATTTACGGATCATATTGTTGTAATGGGGTATAAACTTCAGCTTGCCATCCAGCAAGACTCCCAAGTCGCGAATGTCCCGTGTCTGTAAAAGAGGTGTGCCATTCTGAGTGTAAGTGGATAGGATAGGCAGTTTTCTTCTAGTGAAATTCACAAAATTGCATTTCTGGACATTGATGGTCATACTGTTATCAAGTCACCATTGCTGTATCCTGTTTAGATAATGTTGGATTAGCATTGTATCTTGAGTACATTTTACATGCTTGTAAATTTTGAGGTCGTCTGCGAATAATGAGCATTTACTGTAATGGACAGCTGATGTGATGTCGTTGATAAACAGGAGAAACAGAATAGGAACTAAATGAGAACCCTGGGGCACTCCCGATATAGCGCCATTTGACTAGCACACATATCCCTTGACTGCCATAAACTGTGTTCTATAACAGAGATAGGGGACAAACCAATTCAACAACGAGCCATGAAATCCGTATCCCTCCAACTTTTTTATTAGAAGAAAGTGACTGACCTTAACTAAAGCGCTGGAAAAATCTGTATAGATCACATCCACCTCGCTACCATTGTCCAAGACGCGACTGACATTGTCAACGAAGGGTACCAGGTTACTTTGCACCGAGCGACCACCAACGAAGCCATGCTGATTAAGGGAGAAGCTGAAATTCACGTGACGGGCAACAAGAGCACAAACAACAGACTCAAATATCTTCGAAAAACAAGCCAAGATAGAAATAGTACGATAATTCGCCACATCATTTTGATCGCCTCTTTTGAATATTGGACCGACCCTAGCTCTCTTCCACTCTTTTGGAAAAGAACCCTCCGTCAATGAGTGGTTAAATATGTGAGGTAAAGGATATGCTAGTGAGTGAGCTTCTTTTATCGGGATTAAATTTTGTATTATATATTTGGTATAATTATCTAGTCGAAAGTAATTTAGAATCGTGGACTAAGCTAAGCCTAGAGTATAGACGTGGTTGAAAAAGGTTCACCTTTTAATATTAGTTGACTTTTAGTATTACAATAAATAAATAAGTATAAGAAAAACACATTTTTACTCATGAAACGTAATATTTGGAGAACAGTACATTGAGTGACTAAAAAGGACATTGTGTAACTAAGACAAAACTAAAGACAAAGACTTGACGCTCGTCAAGTCCGCGCTGCAGTCGATTTGTCACGATTATTTCTCTGACCATTTGTCTCATCTGTGGCATAATGTCGAACATCATCAAACAGTTGTAGTGGTAGTACCAAATAAGAGCGGGTTCGTAATACTGTAAAAAACAAACTTTAATAAATTAATATGACAGTTTAAAATTATACTAGTATAATAAGACAAGCAGGGCAACCCCAATCTATTGAGTGCATCAATCCCATACGTCACTCGGACCGTAACCAGGGCTCCATTACTCGCTCGAGATTACACGATGAGTGCCTATCCACAGATATATATCTAGATAGACGCCGCAAGTACAGCAATTTGTATGAAAACCAAGCGTGCCACGTTTTTTGTCACAAGAACTATTTAGTGATGGAAATCTCCTTCCGCTCTAAATCGATTGATTGAACGAAATACGGGTAAAATTCTATTAATCGATTCTAAATAGAATTTTGTTCAAGTATTTGTTGATTACAAGTAGTAGTAATATTCATATAGTAGAAAAAAACTAGAATAAGGTAATTAAGTCCTTTATTTTATTTGTTTGTATAAAGCGATGATTACTTAACAAAATTTAGACTTTAATTTTTAATCAACTTCAAATTATAAAATTATTGTCCTTCCAATAAAATGAGCTTATTATATGTAACATCCTTTTGTAATAGAAGATCTTATCGAATAACTTAAATAATGCAAACACACGTCAATATATCGTCGTTGCAAATTTAAAACCTCTTATGTGACATTTTGGTCGAAAAGGAGTTTTGTAAATAGTTGAAAAGCGATTTCAAAGAGTAACTGACTGAAAAAACTTTCATGTGAATATCTTCTTATTTCAATGAGTTACGTATCATTTTTAAAATATCTTAAGTGTTTGTCTACATTTAATTGTTTATCTCTAACCTCCTATGTGACTGATGAACACATAAGAGGTTTTAATATCAACTTCGTTACAATAACTTGCAATCTCCTATGTGATCAGCAGGACACTTATTAAAAAGAGAGGACAATATTACGTCATATACGCATAAAAGAGAGGTGTGTTTTACTTATTAGAAACAAAATATTCGATCGTTCTGAGGTCAAGGTTAAGCGTGCATCGTTTGTCAGTCTGGTTGCAACGTTTGGCGCGCAAACACTACCGAAACTAAGTACTTGCTGCGTTGTCACGTTAAACGAATTTCTGATTAAATAGTGTATAGTTAGCTTCTCATTGAATTTAAATATGAACAACTGTAACAGTCGGGCTCACCGAATGGTGAATTTAGTGTTAAAATCTCAGTTGCCTACTCAACATGATGACCAAAATAGTATCTCTGCTGTCGACGGCGATGGTTCAAATAAATCACCGCCACATTTCAATAATTTATTAATTACGCCGGAAGATCTAGGATTG
>NW_020655483.1:0-7399 GCF_003589595.1 Hyposmocoma kahamanoa | reverse complement strand
CATCTAACTTCATCAGAAAGTGAAGATGAAGTACAGGTGTCATTGATAACGAATGATCCAACTTCTAGTGAGACTTTTCCACCGCCTACAGACGATGAAATTGAGCATCAAGTCAGGTCTACGCAGATCAATAATAAACAGGGAATCAATATTGTGCAAGTGAACAGGAAGGCTAGAGTTTTAGGAGAAGTTTACCTGGGATTTAAGAAAGTAGATGATGACAAGTATAAACCGTGTGTTGAAAGACCCAAACGAACTATCAAACCACGTTGTTTACATTCAAAGTCGATTACAAATCCGAAATAAAAAAATGCGTTTATGTGCGATATGAACTTGCGACTGCCTCAATTATTTTTACTAGATGGTTATCTGTTGGTAATTGATCAAATTTATGAATGGCAAGACGACTGAAAATGTTACTGCTGACAAAATATTTTTTAGATTTTTAGATTAAATCTTATTAATCAGAAGAGGTTTACTTAATGAAGGCCTTGTGTATATTTTTTGCGATTTGTCTATTATTTCTCGGATTACTAACTCTGCTATTCTGCATATTTGGATAGCATCTCAGGTGGGGATAAACTAGACCTCCTTGAAAGCAACGAACTCATATGTATGACCAACTCCAGGTTCTTGTAAAGACAGCTCTCTGTTACGTACTTCGCATTTTATATTTTTTTGTATTACCTGTACTACATATCCGGCGATGTACGTAATTATTTGCTCACTATATTCGGACATTCGAGGTAACGTGCTGCAAAAATTAATGAAATTACAGATACTGCTAATAATAGATACTACAAAACTGAAAAAAAAAACGAAACTTTACTAAACTTTATTATAAAAAAACAGTTAAAGAATATTTTTATAATATTGTTAAGGTCATAATAATTTTCGTCCCTATGTTTTCAAAATCGATCAGAATCGAGAACAGTGTTGTCTAACGTATATTGTATATATATATATATATATATATGTATTACAATGTAATTACAAATCATGAGGCAATCACTCAGTTGTATATTTGGTTTCTCGATATTCACACAAAATCAAAATAATTTAAAATAAATTATGTATCTTCTGATTACAAAATCACTTGCCCGTGGAAGGAAACGTCACTGTTTACTCGTTTACCCACAGTTATGGTGCTTTTGCAGTTTGTAATGGCACGATAATATCTCTACGATAACGGTCGAGCGCGTTCAGAAGTGTTATATGTGTTTATTAACATACTTATATGCCACATTTTGGGCGTTTCGCGTGTGTTATGGATCCAGTTAAGTGATTAACTGTAACATCAGGTCAACGCACTTGCATTCGCAGCAGAAACATGTACCCCGAGCATTATTACAACGTGACCGCTGACAAAATTATTATTTTATATACTAATTATAACTTACTAATCGGCCCAACGTTCTTAACATCGGTAACGTAGACTAAGAGTCGTATTCCAGAATTCTACTCAATACTCAAGTCAGGACTTGAGTATGATTTCTAGTGCTTTAAATCATACTCAAGTCCTGACTTGAGCATTGAATAGAGTTCTGGAATACGACCCTAAATTCCTTTAGTTAAGATCTTTTTTGTATAAGTACTTTTCGGCCCAACGCTCCGCACTTCAGACGTAGTTTAAATTCTTTTAGTTACGAAATCCATTGTGAAAGCTTAATGGTACTATTATCTACATGTTTTCTCCTTTTTCTTCACCTCAACTGCGGCCGCCCTATTTAATTCATGTCTTGCTGCAGCCCGTACAAGCTGTTGATCATTGGATTACTGTTTTGTTTTTATGTATTTTGATTTAATTTCTTGTTGTTTCTTGGGTTGCATTCATACATTTAATTTTAATTATACCTTTTAGTTCTACTTATAGGTCGTAAAAATAATTTGAAAATGTTGAGATGTTTGTATAATGTAAATATTCAAATAACTTTTGTTAAATGCGTTGCTGAAGTATTGAAATTTTTAAACCAGTATCGCGGATTGGTATCTCAAATATGGGAGTATGATTATGAAATGCTGAATGATTCTGAATTAGAGACACTCTTGTTGAAACGACCATAAACACATTACTATTTGATGCAATTATTTCACCGAATGAACGCCTTAGTTCTGTAATGAACAGTGCGTGTGAAGACCCGCGCTTTGCAATTCGAGTGCACGGCGAGATTATGCGATTGTGTGGATTGGGCGCGCCGCGGGCACGCATACAAGCCGCGCTGCTAAGTTTGTATGAAGTAACACTGCTTTTCTTATTAAACTATGCTAACACCGTGTGGCTAATGTTATGTTAATGTAATATAAACTTACTTCAAGTTATAATAAAGTGTGTTGCAGTACTTGGAAGGAATTCAGTTCTCATCTGATCTTTATTACATTTATCGGAGTCTGTTTAGTACATTCACTACATATACCATAGTACAGTCCTTTGCTGAAATGAGTAATGAGATAAATTAAATTAGACATACATATTGTACGAGTATATCAAATTTCCATGAACTTTATTAGCTCTAATACGGTTGTTTAATAATAGAAGCCATATGTGGCGAAGTGCACGTACAATATTATTCCCATCGGTTTGCGTTGATAAGTTGATTAAACTCATATTATAATACACTAATCTACATTAACAACATTCTCATTGATTGTGAACAAAACGCCTGACACTTTTTTCAGAAGAAAATGTGAAAATTAGCATGTTCGTATTGTTTTAAATACGTGAATTTATATTACTTCCGGCAAATGAGGGATTTTAATTACCAGGGCCATGTGCAAACGTGATAGAAAGACTGTTTCGTCGTGATAGTAAATAGATCTAGTTGAATTATTGTGAAGGAGCTGTTCATGCATACTAGTGTTTTTGGTTTTGAAAATATTTTTTGCAATACTTGTTTGATTTTCAGTTTCTATTAATTACGCAGATAAGTCATTAGTGAGTAAGTTGGCGTTGATTCATAAAGACCGTCTTTTGGTCTACTTTCCATTAAAATCTTCTCTAAACCAGCTTCTATATTGAACATATTATACGCGGAGTGCAAGAAAGGACTCACCCCCCACGATGTACCATTCCGTTTCTATACTGTTGAGTACCTTACGCAGGTTCGCAAATCCTTTCATAACAATAGCAAGCATTACGCGCTGCGCAGATGGAGCAACTTTGATCATCGAGTTTCGGCAACTGGCCACCCGCAACTAGCTGTTTATGACGCTTTTCATAAATTTCAAGAAACCGCGCAGACTTCGACACGACAGACACGCAGTTTTCGATTGCCGAAATCCGTGATTAAATAAATTCTTCATTGCTGTAATTTGGAACTTGCAAAATTGTACCGGTTGTCTCCAGTTGTCAGTTTCTGCAACCGGCAACCGGAACTCGTGAAGCAACTTCACTCCCTCCCCGTTCCCCGCAGCGTCAGTCTTGACCGTGGATTTCGAAAGTTTATATAAAATTGCGGTATCCGGCAACAAGGCCTTTTAGTTGCTCCAACCGGCAACCGTTAATGGAAACTTGTAAAAAGTTGCCAGTTGCGTCAACTAAAGTTGCTCCATCTGCGAACCTTATAGCATAATCGATACGATGAGAAGAAAAACAAGTGGTCCTCATACTAGACTATTTAAAAAGGCTTTTGAGAAACAATAAGGGCATTTCTCCTAGAAGGGCTAAATTCTCAACTTCGGTGGTCGCATTCTTTTTCTTAATTTCAGGAAAAACGTTATGTTTATAGAAGGAAAAAGAACTCAAACTTACATAAGATTCCGTTTATTGGGCAACTAGATTCTTAATGGTTTATATTATATTTGTGATAATCCACCGAATTCAGCTACCACCGAAAGCAGGATTTTTTAACAAAAAGCATAATTTTTGTATAAAATATTATGAAAAGGGCAATAAAAACATTCAATAATACATAAACATATTATAATACAACATAAACATTTACTAATATGACTAACTAACTATTCAATCAGGCTTTAAAAATCAAAATTTATTTATAAATCGACCAGAACAACACAAACAAATTTCATTTTATGGCTATTAATTAAATTTAGTTTTCAGTTTGGCTGTTCAGGCTTTTTTCAATCACGCAAAGTATTTCCGTACCTCTTATTAAGAAAATTGAGAACGTAATCTGTATCTACAAAAGCAATAAATTTTTGGAAACTTGCGCGATTTATATCTTTCATTAGTTTTTATACATGACGAGGTAATTCATGCAGCTTCAAACTCTTTCCTTCCGATTTTTCTTCGCATACCTCTGTCTATCTTTTTCTTTAAACCTTTCATATATAATCGGATCGCTTTTTATCATTGCTTTTCTAACACGTTCCTTCATTTTCTTGTTTTCTGTTTTGATTTTCCTTATTTTAGTGGGAAGAAAGTAGTAATATAAAATTGTGAAAATCAATAATATTAACTAAACTTTTACATGAAAAAAAGAAAATATGGCTTCGATGGTAGATTTTTCCGACTTCGGTGGAAGCTTTTTGAATTCGGCGGCATAAAATCCACCGAATCTAAGGCCACAGGATACAGAAAAAAAAATATTTTTGTTATTACTCATAAACGACAATACTTGTAAAAACAATAAATTGTTATTATACTTTAGTCGTTACAACACATAGCATAAAAAATAATGCATGCATGCGATCATAAAAATTTAGTTTTTGAAATATCGTTCACACCGAATTTAAAAATCAACTTGGACCAAATCCACCGAATTACGTATTTACACGCGAAAAGTCCTAAAATCGGCAACGAATAATACGAACGAATTGCGATGCTTCTAAAATGCTTCACTTCTGATGTGTAGCGTGATTAGTAACTACCACCGAATTCCCGCGTAACCCTGGGACACGCAGCAATTTTGGTATTGTGATAAAACTATTGCCTAGTTTATTGTGAAATTCAGCTTAAAAGTACTGTCATCTAGTTTATTATACGTGAACTAAATAGTCTAGTATTGATATACGGTTTAAATTTTAAGAAAAATGACACTGTGTTGGATTCTGCATTCGGGACACGCCACCGTTGCGTTGTCAGGTTTTAGACCTTTCGGATTTTTTTTTTCCATTAGGTCCGAAAGGTTTATTGGGAAGATTTAGTGCTCTCCAGTTAGCTTGCGACTATATTATACTCTTTTATTTTTTGTAGCTTTTTGTTTTGGTAAATAAGTGGAGTTTAGTGCATGGACACAGAAAATTACGGCTTTGGAGAAATATAAAGGTCCATGATATCCGTTAACAAGAACAATTGTTTCACTATGATGTAGTGGGACATTAGGCCGATAAATTTTATATATATTACACGTGGTTGCTAGTGACGCAATCGATTTGGAGTACTTTTAACCAAAGGAGTAATTCGAATCATTCTATAGAAACTAGCTCCGTGGCCGAAGGGTTACCATGACACGCAGAGGTCCTGGGTTCGATTCCCAGGCCGGGAGAAATATGTGTATGGCCCACATTTATTTCTCTCGAGAGTTTGGGTGTAATTTGTGGTTATCTACGTGTTGCGTTATTATTACCTTTTCTCATTGATGTACAAACGGCAACGAGAAGGGCGCTCACTGGTATGATAAGATGACCTTTCAAGCCCCTCGTATTTTTGCAACTTTTGGATTGGAGTACTCCTGCAATAAATAGTTTTGTTTAACGCGTTTGTTGTGTACTAACAAGTAACGTCGCCATCAACATGGAATTATGTATTAGGTTACATCCTGCAGCGTACAGACCCACTATAAACAGAAGTTTTAGAACAGTAGTGTACGACTGAATTTACACCAAGGTCGACTCCATTTAATTAATTCCAAAATAATTTAAATGGATGAAACACTTTGCGGACAGCATAAAGTACGGACATTTCATTATGTCCGTATTTCATTACGACAAAACCAATCTGCCATGTGATATTTGGCTGGTCACATTTTCAAGTAGCTTCTAAATCTGGTTTATAATTCTCTGCTCTACAAGCCAAGATCATACCGTTTTAGACGTGTTCTTCTGTCAACATATTTCTATATTTGTTCTTTATTAATTTCAGTTGAGAAACGCCTGTTCGCATAGATATGTTGCTACGAAAACGCTTTGATGCTGAGTCATCGAGTATAGTTATAACCAGAAATAGAGACGAAATAAGGGCCATCCAACTCATCAGTCAAATGGTACTGATATCACTTTTAAATATCAACTCTCGTTTGCGTTGAAATCACAAATTAGAAAGCTGAAATAGTACAGCGCCAACAACTGACCTGTGTGTACGTCTCCGTATATTCCAAAAATATTCTGTGTTGTAATGAAGATAATATCTCTAACTATGCCATAGCCTGTTCCATTTGGTGGTGTGGGAAAAACAACAAAACATCTAATTACAAAACAAACAAGATCACATATTCTCATCGGTAATTAAGTAAATATTAAATTAGGTAATTTTTCAATTTTCGTCCATTATAGCAAAGATCAAGTTAAACTGGTCGATTTAAAGTGAAACAATTGATGAAACCCGTCAATTGTTTCGAATTCGGGCTGGCCAATCGGAGCGCAGTTGTCACCGCAATGATATGGCAGAATGGTTTTCAAATAAATTAAATGACATTTTGGTTGTGTTTCTGGTTATATACTCGATGTGCTGAGTGAACAATTACGTAACATTTTGTTCACATGACAAGGTCCATGACTGACTAAAAATTACAGCGTTTTTGTATACTTATATGCTTTTAAGTATGAGCTCATCTCTGGTCTTCTCTATGTACTAATTTTCTAACGGAATCACGGTAGCGACGGAGTATATAATTAGCGTGAACTTTGCAATTTGCTATTTCATTATTTTTTATTCGACTTTATGTTCACAGATGCCTAAAATAAAGCTGGCGAGCTACCAAGCACATGAGTCAACAAACGGACCAGAAGCAAAGTTCATACAGCTGCGCTATGATAGGTATATTACAAGCTTGGGCTGCGTGTGTGCATGAGCATTGGCGGCTTCGTCGCGTACGGAGAGAGAAACCTGGGGTTCTACTCCGAAACAATTACTGCGAAATAAGAATAATCAACTAAATTAAAAGACGAATAATGCGAATGAAGCTTCATACTTAACATTCTCTTTTGATTTGGTCGTTTATTACTTCTTTGACAGTAATTGCTTTGGACGTAATAAAGCAAATAGTATTTTCACCCAAACTTGTTTTGTCATTCATTATTTAAATTTACGTCATAACGCAAAAGCATGGTCTGATGACCAGGACAACCATAGAGAGTTTTTTTTTTTTATTTTTTTTTATTGTGACTCGGCAAAATGACTGCACCGCGCCTGATGGAAAGTGCGAATACAGTCCAGAGATGAGAGTAACGGATGGAAACACAAATATCTTCACTCCGTCACTATCATTTTGCCGGTCTGGCC
>NW_020655482.1:0-10091 GCF_003589595.1 Hyposmocoma kahamanoa | reverse complement strand
TTATCTCTCAAAGATACTTTGGGGCCCAGATTGTAAATTGCCCTAACTGCACGTTTCTGCAGGACAAAGATTCTATTGATATCGGCGGCATTCCCCTAAAGCAAAATTCCATATGTCATTAGACTGTGAAAGTAGCTGAAGTAAATCAATCTAGCGGTTTCGACGTCTGAAAGTTTCCTTATTTTTTTAATCGCGTACACTGCAGAGCCGAGCCGTTTTGATAACTTACTTACACAATTATTACAATTATTATTAAGCAAAGTTATGGATGGCTTGTTGCAGATGCCAAGCGGCTGATTGGGCGTCGGTTCGACGACCCCGTGGTGCAAAAGGATATGAAGCAATGGCCTTTCAAAGTAGTGGAAAATGAAGGTGGAATGCCTAAAATCGAAGTGACGTTTAAGGGTGAAACCAAGAGTTTCTTTCCTGAAGAAGTGAGTGCAATGGTGCTGTCCTCACTCAAGGACCAAGCCGAGTCATACCTCGGTGCGACGGTGCGCAACGCCGTGGTAACAGTGCCGGCGTACTTCAACGATTCCCAGCGTCAGGCCACCAAGGACGCCGGCACCATCGCAGGTCTCAACGTGCTGCGCATCATCAACGAACCTACTGCTGCTGTTCTTGCTTACGGACTGGACAAAACCGATGACGACGAAGAACGTAACGTGCTTATTTTCGACTTGGGAGGCGGGACTTTTGACGTCTCTGTACTGACCATAGAGGAAGGCATCTACGAGGTCAGAGCTACCGCCGGCGACACTCACTTGGGTGGTGAAGATTTCGACGCACGTATGGTAGAGTATTGTCTTACTGAGTTTGAAAAGAAGCACGGTATAGATTTGCGCGATGACAAAAAAGCCCGGATTAGAATTAAGAAGCAGTGTGAGCGCGCTAAGCGTACTCTGTCCACAGCAATGCAAGCAAGTATTGATATTGCTGGACTGCATGAAGGTGAAGATTTTCACATAAATTTCACTCGAGCACAGTTCGAAGAGCTGAACAGAGATCACTTTGAGAAAACTTTGGCGCCTATGGAGAAAGCATTGCGCGATGCCAAAATAGACAAGGCGGATATCAACGATGTCATTCTTGTAGGAGGTTCGACCAGGATCCCGTTTATTCAAAATCTCGTGTTTGATTTCTTTGAGAACAAGAAGTTGAACAAGAGCGTGAATCCTGACGAGGCTGTTGCGTACGGAGCGGCTGTGCAGGCGGCGATCCTGGACGGGGATCCTTCAGAAACTATGATGGAATTGGTGCTCGTGGACGTGGCGCCTTTGTCGCTGGGAATCCACACTATTGGGAATGTTATGACTAACTTGATAGAGCGGAATACTGCTATCCCTACAAAAGCAACGCAGACTTTTACCACCGCAGTGGACAATCAACAGCAGGTAAATTTTTTGCTACTCGCAACAGAACATTGATGCCATTATTATTAATAAACAAAAGTTACTTTTTTCAACATGTTAATTAATTTTTAGGTTCTCGTTCAAGTTTACGAAGGTGAACGCATTATGACGCGTGAAAATAATATTCTGGGTGAATTTACCCTTACCGGTATCCCGCCAGCTGCGAAAGGGGTTCCACAAATTGATGTCACTTTCGAAATTGACGAAGACGGAATACTCAGCGCGTCTGCTGTCGAACGTAGCACTAATAAATCGAAAAAAATCACTATAACGAATGACAAAGGCAGGCTTTCCAAGCACCAGATCGACAGGATGGTCAAAGAAGCTGAAATGTACAAAAAGGAAGAGGAACAAATAAAAATCTCAGCCCAAGCGAGAAATGCACTCCAATACTTTTGCTACAGGTTAGTTGGGACATCAGTCTTTTTATCTATAAAACTAATATCGAGTTCTTAGGCTTTCACGATTGTTACACTTAGGAAATGAAACTATTTTTCCGGATTTAAATCGCGTATATTTGTTTGTTCAAACAAACCGATGTTTCGGGCCCTTTACAGGTCCCATGGTCACGGTTGACTGAGGTGGTACAGTCTTCAACCAGTTATGTCTAATATTGATGCATATCACCATTTTATTACTTATAGTCATGACTTGTGAAAAATGCATTAGAAATCACAAAGGCTATATGATTGGAGAATTTGAATATTCTATCAATGCCACATCGTATGCATAGCACCTAAAGGGCCCTAATTCATTAGCGAACCGTTGTAAGTTACATTGCTTGTTGTTTATGCTCCGCATCGTGCTATCTTCCAAGATGATAGCTGAACACCAGTGTTTTGATTTCAGATGAAACTCGCAGTGGGATCAATTTGTCTTACTTAGGGAATAGAAATATAGCAATGCAATTCGGATAATCCGTAATTCAGAAAATGTGTATTTTCTGTGGTTTTGATTAGATTTTGAAATTCGGATTTTGAAATCGAAACCGGACTTAGACTCCTTTAAAGGAGTGGCCAGATGATGCCCAAGGTCGAGACATTTGCCCGGCAGAAGAAGAAGAAGACAAAGAAAATTATATTACAATATATAATAAATAATTAGATATAAATCTATTGAATTCTTAAGTTTTCCCAAAATGTTCAGAAAATCCCGCGAATTGCGAATTCCGTTTTCGAAATCCGATTTTCAATTATGGTACGAATTACGGATTTGCATTCCCTACGTTTACTGCAGCACACACAAGTCGCGTTTTTTATTTTTTATTACTTTAGGTAGTAGTAATAGTTAGAGATTTTGATAAAGCATTCGAATGGGTTTCGTATCCCTGCGAGGAGATTATTCCTCTCAAGGCCGTAAAGTTTTCAATTTCCACTGCATTCTTAACTCGACTTCAGACGACCTCTGTGGTCTAGTGGCTTGCACACCATTTTCCACGGTGTCGCTATCTTTGAGGTGCCCGGTATGATCCCGATATTGAAACTAACTTTTCAATATTGTCTCAGATCTGGATGTTTGTGGTACCGTCGTTGTTTCCGATTTCCACAACTCAGGTGATTTAGTTACTTTCGGATCGGAAGAACGTGTGTGAAGTTGTCTATATTTATTTATCTGGCTTTCGTTAAAGTATAAAAGAATTTCCGCTAATGCGACAAATAAACGGCATCTGCTTCCACTTATTATGATTCAGACATCATTCTTATTATTAATTTTGTCATTTCATGTTGTTTGATAAAGAACACTGCATACATTTTTAATATTTCTGTAATTTTATGCTTTTTCATTAGTTTTTGTTGTTTTAAATTTTTCGTTACTATTCTATCTATTCGGTTTAGTCAAATGGGCATAGCCGTCTACCTCCTCTCAGGCTCCAGCTGAAAATCAGCGCGGTGGCTCTGACCAGCTTTAAGCGGAGCTGGTTAGCCTTTTCGGCTATTGTTGTGTATTTTATTTTTATATTTTATTTGCAATGGCCGAATAAATGTTTCATTGATTCTTTCTTTGTTTCTCTTTAGTGATCCAAACATTTGTCTTATTTTCCAGCATGCGGTCGAAAGCCGAAAACAAAACACTGAAGGATCGTATACAACCAGAATCGAAGACAGCCATCTTGGAGAAGTGTAGAGAAATACTCGGCTGGCTCGAGGACAACCAGCAGGCTTCAGCTAAAGAGCTGAATAGCAAACTGAGCGATCTCGAACGCGTTTGTCTGCCGATTAAGAACTTGTAAACAAAGGCTAGATCTTGCCAGGTCATGAAAGAACAACGGCATAATCATAGTCAAAAGAATTCGTTGGCGTCTTCAAATGTTATAATTACAAGTTTGAATAAAATAAATCCATTAGTTTTTTACTTTTCAAATTTAATAGCGGCCTATCTGAGTCTGGAAATAAAATCATGTTTAAAAGAAACTCTAATGACTAATTAGTAAATCACCGGACTGATATCTACAACTGTCAGTTTCTTAACGTTGAGTGACATCTAGCCGTCAAAATAAGAACTTCAGTACCTACGTATGAATATAGTCTACAATAATTAGTTCACATCCAGATCACTTCAAATCGACCAGTTTAACTTGAGCTTTGCTATAATGGACGGAAATAGCTGAGTTACATATTTAATTACAATACAATACAATACAAATACAATACAAAAATTCTTTATTGTACACCAAAAAAGGAAACAAATACAATACAATTAAATTAAAAATAAGCGGTGGTACAATGGGCGGTCTTATCGCTTTAAGCGATTTCTGCCAGACAACCTTTGGATGGAAGTAATTATATAATTCACAGGAAAAAGACGGCGGTGTATGAAGAATTACTAATCAACAGATAAAAATTGATAAATAAATGCAAATATACATATATTTATAAATAAATAATAAAACCAATACATATATATGAATATCGTAAACTACTATATATTCTTATACTTATAAATATAAAAATTTCTAAAACGTAATTTCAAAACATAAAAATACCTAAGCAGTCCAGGTCACACTAAATTAAGGTAGTGTACTTTTACCATATTTTTGAATATATTCAATGATTTGGCTTGTTGAATAGACAAAGGTAAAGCGTTCCACAAACGAATAGCCTGAACAGTAAAGGACTTGTCGTAATACTGGGAGGTATGCAATGGCATCTTAAGTTGGAGAGTTGAAGAAGAGCGCAGAAGTCGGGGGTTGTATTGATGAGCGAATTCAAATCGCTCCTTAAGATAAGGTGGTGTGTGAGGAATGAATAAGATGCCATAGAGAAGATTAAGAATATGAGCATTCCGGCGAAGTCTAATGGGTAACCACTTCAGCTCATTACGATAAATGGAAACATGATCAAATTTCCTCAGACCATAAATGAAACGGATGCAAAAGTTTTGTAGACGTTCGAGTTTGTTGAGCTGTTCTTCGGTTAAATCCAGATAGCAGGCATCAGCATAATCAAGAATTGGAAGAAGAAGAGTTTGGGCAAGCGCAGTTTTCGTAGCAATAGGTAAAAAATTACGTAACCGTCTGAGAGATGCCGCAGACGCAAACAATTTGCGGCTGGTCTCAACTAATTGAGGTGCCCAAGATAGCTGCCTATCAATAAGTATACCTAGATTTTTTACGTTGTCACTAATTTTAATGTAGGTGTCGTCTATAATAACCTGCGGCAAGCGAAACCAATCTATCTTGGATACCATTCTAGAGCTGCCAATAACAATCATTTGCGTTTTCGTTGCGTTCAGCTTAAGACCAAATTGTTTACTCCACGTCGAAATATGACGGAGATCATTGTTGATTACCTCAATGGCTTCGTGCAGGTTTTCAAGTTGCCGGTGAGTGTAAATTTGTAAATCATCTGCATACAGGTGGTAGGATGAGGTAAGACTGCGGGAAATTGAATTAATAAAGATCGAGAAGAGAAGAGGAGATAAAACGCCGCCCTGTGGAACGCCAGCATTAATGTCACACCAACAAGAGAACCTCTCATCAATGCGAACACACTGCCGACGCCCATGCAGGTAACTATGAAACCAAGAGATTACCGTTGGAGATATGTTAAGAGTGCGTAAAAGTGCAATCAAAATGTCAAAATCAACGTTGTTGAAAGCATTGCTGAAATCAAGCAATGACATTACAGTGAGTTGCTGTTGCGACATACTATACCTAATGTCATCAGTGATCCTAACAAGAGCAGTCACAGTGCTGTGTCCTGGTCGGAAGCCGGATTGAAAGGGATTAAGAAGGTTGTTACGTATGAGAAAAGGAGTAATTTGGTTATGAACTAGTCGCTCTAGCAGCTTTGAAAGAAAGGGAAGTATAGAAATAGGTCGGAAATCGGAAAAGTTAGATGGGTTGGCTTTTTTGGGAAGAGGAGTAATGAGAGCTTCCTTCCAAAGGGAAGGAAATTCTCCGCTGCTGATAGAAAAATTAAGAATATACCGGATCACAGGTAAAATCTCATCAAGTATGAATAAAAACATTTTACGACCAATATGGTCACTGCCAACAGCATTGGACGAAATAGATTCTATGCCCTTCTTAACATCACAATCAGTAAACTCTTTTAAAGAAAACGGAGGATGGTCGGCAGTTGGAAGCGTGGAAAGATAATTTAAGGTAGATGTTTTAGTCGACCCGTCGAAGGCAACGGAATTAGAGAAATGGTGATTAAGAGCATCAAGGTTTAAATTTTTTGGGAAACTATCTTGACGTGACTTACCAACTCCCAGCGACCTAAGAAACTTCCAGACTTTAGCCGGATCATCAGTTTCTAAAGAACTATGAATATGTCGGCGTTGTCCATCCCTACACAACCTATTGCAGTGATTACGACGCTCATTATAGATGCGCTTATTCTCGTCTGTAGGACTGTACTTAAATCTGGCCTTAGCTGTGAGCTTTTTATTCATAGCAGTCCTAACATTCTGGTCTAGCCAAGGTGCAGGGAGGTGTTTCATTTTAACTGGCCGTACTGGTGCATGTTTGTCGTAAAGATTCATCAATGTGTTGTTAAACTCGGACACTTTGCTATCTATTGATATAGCATTCACAACGTTACCCCAGTCAATTTCACGAGCATCACTTCGCAAACAGTCCAAATCAATTCCACGAAAATTGCGCTGCAGAAGAATTTTGGGTTTAGCCTTGGGTGGGCGGATTTTGTAGGAAAGATAAATCAAGTCATGATAAGAAAAAGCGTCCGCAGCGCACTGACCATGTTTACTAACGAAGTTCAAAGATGACACAATTATTAAGTCAAGAAGTGAAGGAGTTGAGTTGGGAAAATTATGTGTAGCATTAAGTGGAAGAATGGTCATATTGTTAGCCATTATAAGAGATTCAAAACAAGAAGAACGACTATCTCGTTTGAGGAGGCAAGTATTAAAGTCACCCATAATTATGCTATGTTCATAGGAAGGCGAGAAGTCCTCTAATAATTTTTCAAAAGAAGCGAAAAAGTTAATACGAAGAGAGGGACAATAGTAGACACCAAGTAATAGTTTAGTATGAGAAAAGAGAACTTCAATGAAAACGTGTTCACCAGCATTGGATAGCGATTGAGAGGATGTGCTAACTATTGAAAATGGTATATGAGATCGTAGGTAAATAGCAACGCCACCCCCGCCGCAACCAATGCGATCGTTACGAATTAAGTTAAATCCTGGTAAAGAGTAAGACGAGGACTGAAGGCACGGTTTTAACCAGGATTCAGAGATAAGGATAGCATGAAGATTTTTATTATCAAATGATGCCAGCATATCTGAAAAATGAGCCGGAATACTTTGCGCATTTATATGGATAATATTAAAATGTTTGGGAACGTCACAAAATACCGAGTCAATTGTGCTCGAAAGGGATGGAATGTTACAAAAGCCAACATCACTGTCACTACTGCTATGAGAACTACAAGAAACATAAACCTCATCGTCATTATCACTGCTTATCGACATAAATTTTATTATAATAAACTACTGTATTATATATAAATCAATTTATAAAATATATAATGATTAGAAAATAATAATAATAATTTAAATAATATTTTGTTACTGCCCATCTGCCAGTTCCGTGCATAGCAACTTTAAAAAACAAGAAAAAAAAAAGATATATAAATGAAATTTCAAGCAGCCGTAGCCAATAAAAAAAAAAATAAACTAATCAGCTTTCACGCGTCACAGTAATTGTCAAAAACATAATTTTGTTATAAGAAAAAAAAAAGAACAAGAAATTGGGTGAACTAAACGACGGTATTATAAAAATTTAAAATGGTCAAATCAAAACAAAATCTAAATGGGAAAATTGGCCAATATTACTTTTTGGATGCTGCAACACGTCTCGCCTTCGGAGGGACGGCACTCGGCTGTTTTGATGATGAAGCCGCAGGTCTCAGATTCCTCTTCGGTGAAGTCGTTTCGAAATCCTCCTTCGGTAAAATAGCATCGAGATCCATGATGCTGCTGATACGATGACGAGTTTCATCAGGCCCGATTGCGAAGACTTGGCCTTCTCGCGTCCAACATTTTGCAACACCTAAGCGTTGACGTGCCTCCATGAAAACTGCATGCCGCGTTCTCGTCAGGAATTCAGATAACGTCACACCTGAGCCCTTTAACTTAATTTTGGCCATCCAGACTTTGTCACGGATAGAAACATCGCGGAGCTTGAACAGGATCGGCCTCGGCCTGTTATTATTTCCTTGACGACCCATCCTGTGGCAGCGAGAGATGTCTCCTACAGAGAATGTACTTAATTTTAGCCGATTGACCACTGATGAAATGTCATTCCATTTGTTTTGTAATTAGATGTTTTGCTATTTTTCCCACACCACCGAATGCAACAGCCCTCATTGTTACAGATACTATCTTTATTACAATAAATACAGAATATATTTGGAATATACGGAGACGTACACACTGCTCAGTTGTTGCCGTTGTACTATTTCAGTGCAAACGAGAGTTGATATTTAAAAATGATATAAGGCCCATTTGCCTGATGAGTTCCCAGGGATGGATGGCCCTTATTTCGTCTCTATTTCTGGTTATATACTCCACATGGACGGACTACGAAGCTAGTACCGAACGCTACCAATAGATGGCATTACTTGTGTCCTAAAACATGCAAGCAAGTTGCTAATACACCACACTTAAGCGTCGTTCAATACATTATTGCATGGCTGCAGAAATAGATATAGGACGTTCTCTTTAAAAGAAATGGTCTTATAATGTTTAAAATATGAATTGTCGAATGTGTTTAATCATTAAATGTCTTGTATAATAATGAATGTTATATTTTACCTAATAAAATAGTTTATCAATAAGAATTACGTTGTACTACTTTCCATTGGCGGCGAACTTGGGGTCAGGATGCGATTCCACCAGAGGAAAAAGACAAGGAAAAATCTACCAATAGGATTACTTGATTTTCCTAGCCTCGTTTATCGAAGTAATCCCATTGGTGGATTTTTTCGTCGCACTCAGCCTCGCTACCTTGCACATCTCTAGTGGAACGGCAGCCTTAATTCTCGAAGCACGAAATCTGCAGTTAAGGCCGTTATCCCACTATGGAAGACCTAAGGACAGAGACGACGAAATAGAGGCAACTCCACACAAGCCCCACCTTGCAATCCTTTCGTATTGTTACTAATAAGCAACGGTCGGAAAAAGGTGTTCCACATTATAGATACATGTAGAAGGAGCGACATAAGAAACTCCTCTCTTTATTCTATTTATGTAGATAAATAGCCGTACATGGGTAAGGCCACAAAACAATAAATACATTCTAGAAGTGGTTAATTAGCGTCTGACGCGTGCCAACTATAAGTCCGCCATTTTCGCTTTGTATGGTATGGTTGTCATTCTTTCGTGCAAATCCCCGTGGTGGTATTTCATACCATCGGAGTCTTATTTTAATAAATTTTCAGTTTTCTCTATCGAAATATTTTTTTTGTTACAAGAAACGAAAGTAAAGCTTATACGTCGTTTCTTGTTTGGAAAACTAAATTAATAACTCCAATAAGTCGTCGTTTAGCAATGAACCGCTAGATGGCTGCACATTGATTGAAATTTCAATGTAATATCAAAACGTCGTGACTTGTAATAATAGGTATTGGTGGTATTGAACTTTTAACGATATGCCAACAGAATAAAGTTTAAATTATATTAACAGTCCAGAATTTGTTATTTCTTTTTAAATTTGAAACTACGACCAATTAATATAAAGATTTTGTAGTATTTCAATTTAAGAATGTGTGAGTTTTGGCGACATCGGCTCTGATAGTAATCGAGGCGTAAAGCACTTCCATTGCTTTTTTTTCTTCCGTGGATAAGGCCGACAAAATTGCACTTTTCGCTTGTTTAACAACCTGGGGGCCTACCACAACCTCATAAAACAATATTACTTTAACCTTACATTGACTTTTCGTACCATGACGCACTTAAAGTAAGCTTATTATAAAGTTAAAACTATGATGTTTTATTGGCAGCTTTGTGACTATTCATTCTCTCAGTTCGTACTATGAAGTGACTTTAACTTTCACATTTCACTTACGTAGGATCATTCATTCCAGAATTATTAAGAGGGAGCAGAGGAAAAATTCCTTATGTTCGATTTGATTTTAGAGGAGTATAACACTAGATAAAAATTACGAAATGACCTCTAATTTTCACATTTTTTCGATTCATCCTCGAAAT
>NW_020655481.1:0-25476 GCF_003589595.1 Hyposmocoma kahamanoa | reverse complement strand
ATATTATTTCCTTTATGACGTAGGTAAGTCTAATAAAATTTTATAATTCCCACACGAAACCAAATTTGAAAACACGATTTGAAAATTAAAAAATAATACTTAATACAGGTTCGGATTCATTTCTCGGACCGTTATTACATATTTACGCCTAACACAGCAGAATAATGACTTGATATTTAATGACTTGATAATTGGACGTAGTTAAACAAAAAGGATCCAATCCACATCCGCTCACCTTCGAGATATGGCAGTTTGAAGTTTGAAAGTGATTCTCACTCTTGTTTAATTTTCAAAACTTGTAATGTCAAGTAACTCCAGAGATATTTATATATGTATATATGTTGCATTTTTTTTGCTGATCTAAGAGGTTAGACTTTAGGAACCGTTTGGTAAATATAACTCATTTTTTGGTAATTTTGTGGATTGGATCCGTTTTGCTTAACTACGTCCAATTAATAGTCCAATTCGTATCAGGGGGTCTACTCTCGATCTCTGTCCGACAGCCGTCCGATACAACTACTGTGAAATAAGTAATATTCGACAAAATTAAAAGACAGTATCAAGTATGAAGCTTCATTCGCATCACGCGTCTTTTCGTTTGGTCAAGTATTGCTTATTTGGCAGTAATTGTTTCGGACGGATGTCGGACGGAGGTCGAGAGTAGCCCCCCAGTTCCGAATCCGAGAAATGGCGGTTCGAAATATCACAGGTGTCCGAAGTGCCATTTTATTTCTAGGTGTACAAGCGATGTTCGCACTTTCTCGGATTAGAATTGTACTTAGTGCATAAGTGACATTATAGTAATATAATAGTCACAGATACGGAACGAACACGCGCAAACGCGCTTAGTATTCGTCGTTCTAAACAATGTTTCCAATAAAATGTTACGTTATATAGGTAACTAGAATTGTTTCACTACGCTATACCTATAATAAAAAGATATCACGGATGAAATATTGTTTACGAAACGTGTGTAACAGTTTTTAAACAATAATTATACTTTCCTGTGTTCAAATGTTAACCCTTGGTATGATGGCGCTAATGTCGGGATGTTTTTAGACAGTGCAGCGTAATAATGCAATAATGCATTTTCGCATCAAACTGCGTCAGAATAATGCATGAAATTCTAATTAGGTTTAAATTTTACGATACAAATTTAATATTACTGTTTTCCTCGTGTAGTACTCTAATTAATAATAAAAACTTACCTGATGCAGTTAGATAGATAGATAGATAGATAAACACTTTATTCACTGATATAACACAAATACAGATTTAGCATAAAAGAAAAAACAAAACATGATTGTCATAGCAGTGAAACGGCGCTGACTCAGCATATGCCAAAGTTTCCTAAGGCGCTGGTTTTCAGTCAGAACCAACGAGAGGGATTAAGTTATTAGAAAACAAAAATATAACGACTTTGAGTAAAGTTATACATTGACAATAATAATATACATAGTATAGTGTAAATAGTGCATTTAAAATAACCTGCTTGACATATAAGTGCATGAGCAAATGTGAATATAATTACAGCTGTACGTGTAAGTTATGACTGTAAAGAGGATTTAATGTTGTGTAATGTAATTAGTATTATAATATAATTATACACATAATAAGAATAGATCAAAGCAACAACAAAATTCGATTCTAGACAGACTCTACGTTAAAGAATAAAAACACACTACACAGATTTTTGAAGTGAGAGTTATGATGCGATGAATTTAATTCGTAAATTTTTCATGCGCCTTCATTAAAGTTGTCAATGTAAAATTGCAAAAAAATACAACTCATTGCCACTCACAAATCACAATAAGTATTTAATAATAATAATAAATAAATAAATAACGCACAAACTCAACATAGCCCCGCACTAGGGAAACCCTGTGTCGCGGGTGCCATGGACACACACATAGACAACCACAAATTACACCCAAACTCACGAGAGAAATAAATGTAAGCCATACAAACATTTCTCCCGGCCCGGGAATCGAACTTGGGACCTCACATTCAAGTGTCTGGGACACATACGAGGCAATAACGAGACGCCATGAAACGGCCACCCGTGGCGGACCACTTGAAAGTTTAAATCTGCTTTTTTACTTCTAACAAAATAGACGGTATCTTTTTATTGTCAAAGTTAGTCACTGGGTTAACAAATCACTCTGTTGACTCAATATAGGTCAAATATAAAATACCACGCAAAATTACAGGGTAGTAGTCATGGCAGCCTAGTGGCTAAATTGAACCTACTGCCCAATTTGACCTACTGCCTCTCAAGCAGACACCGTGGGTTCGGATCTGGGCTCGCAGTTCTGAATTTCCATTTATGTCCGAAATATAAGTATTTTCAGTGAAGGAAAACATCGTGATCCGTGCACAGCAGTGAGACGTACAAGTGGGTTGATGATGATGTGTTAAAATGGGGACCGATTCTCGTACACATTTTAATGATATTTATAGAAAAATGTCATTAAAATGTATTGTTCAAAAAATTTGCATTATCGATAATGGTAGAGTTGAAATACCTTGAAGCATAATATGTTCCCTTTTATAAAGATTTTTTGCAGTTAAATCAAAAGCTGTTGTTTATTCAATTTAATAAACACAATATTTTGACGACGTCTATCGGTTTTCATGATGTCGCTACCCGGGTTAATATGCATAAATTATATTTTATTTATTCTCCATGCGACTGTATTTTTGTTTCGAGCGCCAGATGGTAAGCGACAAGCCCGTCCATGAGCAACACACCTGTCCACGAGCGACACGCCTGTCCATGAGCGATACGCGTGTCCAAGATAAATATTCAAAATAAAAGTGTAACTATCAAAAATGATGATTGATACCATGATTATGTACTCGTATTACACTTATAAGCATTACGGGGATTATTTTAATAGTCACGTTGTCGCGTTTGTCATTTGATAATATTTTTGCTGTCTCTATCAGCTATACAATCAAGGTGAATGCGTGAGCAAGACAACACTGGTTGGAAAGCAAGCCCTTGCGAAACTTTATACTTCATAGTTTAATGTTGTGTAATCATAGTTTTTGAGTATCAATAAAAAAACGCTTTATTTTGTTGAAGCCGTGGCCGTATGATTTGATCTACTGCCTCTCAAGCAGAGGCTGTGGGTTCGAATTTGGGTTCGCACCTCTAAGTTTCTCATAATTTATTTGCAAAATTTTTTATTACGTACATACATCTTGAGGTGGTGTGGGTCAGATAGCTCTTTGTCATTCATATATTGCTAAAACAACATGCATCAATTAACTATAATTCTGATATGCTAATGAAAACAGGAGAAGACATTTCAAGATGCATCAAACAGAATTAAGTCTTTTGTGCATAGATTGTTGAGGAATGGTGAGATGGAATTGTAACAAAATCGATTTAGCGTGGCTGCATGATGAAATAGAGAAACTTTTATCTACTCCTTTATACAAAGGCACGCGCACTCTCTCTCACAGAAATTCACACACACACTCACGCTCACACAAGCACTTATCCATTCATAATAACAAATATATTAATAAAAAATTAAATATATTATACATATAACCTAAGATTACAAAACAATAAGCAGATGGAGCGCGCCGAACACTAAAGTGAAGCCACCAAAGCAAATACAAATTCAAAAGCGAATACAAACTCGCGTCAGCACTAAGCACAGCGTTGCGCTGTTTGCACGTCACGAGTGATTAGTTATTTTATGTTTAAAAATGCCGTCTTACGTCTTTAAATATTGTAAAAGTTTGTTATAATTACTAATACGAAGATCGAACACTCAGAAGAAATTACTTCGATCCGGCCGGATTCAAACCGACTTCTTCTAGCATACCATGCCAAACGCTATACCAACTAAGCCACTGAACGAACCAGCAGACCTCACGATTTTTTCTGTGTGCTTAAGTCAATGGTGTGCTTGCGTCGTATGTTTGTATTTGGTTTTTCAACGACTTTTTAGTCGTAACGCCATCTACCTTACAAAATATAACAAAAAATACAACATGAAAATTATTGTTATTTTTATTGTTTTAACTAAAGTAACCTTTGTCAGTATCAGTCATCCCATCACACAATCGGTATCTATGAGATTTAAAAATACAAAACCATTGTAGGTACCGGATGGAATGACTGATACCGGCAAAGGTTATTTTAGTTAAAAAATAAGTTTTTTTTGTTTTTGTTGCTACAAAATGTATAAAGAAGTTTCTAATTATGTTCGAAATAACTTTTTTTATTATTTTTGAATTAAAATAGCAATTCCTGATATTGTTGAGTCACGTACGTAAAGTGATCTATCACTTGCAACGTTTTGGCCTAGGAGGTGTCCGATCAAAATCGGAATTGTTATTGTCTGTAGCATAAGAATCAGCGGGAGTGTCAACAAAATTTCATTGTGAAATAATTGAGGGCTACTTTGCTCAGATCTTTGAGAATTCTTTACCAATTCATTATCCTCGTATGGCTGTGCAGACAGCCCTCATATCTTTCTACATTTCGCTTCATTTTATTTCATTATCTTTGGGGAGCTTACAGCTACTTTTACAATATGGATTTAAATACAAATAATCAGATGCCAATTAAAAGCTTCCACATATGAAAATAAGAAAATAACACTACCATAAATAACTAAGTAACACATCTATGAGAACACAACAATCGCTTTACCAGTCACTTGAATAGAAGTTATTAGTCATAATAGTTTTTATATTCATAACGTTGTTACAGAAAAGATCTATGCGACAGTCGTCATTGAGTTGGGTAAATGATGCTGTAGATCTTGTTACATAACTAGTCATTCTAAAATATAATAATAATAAATTCATACATTAGTTTTGTTTATAGTGATCCTCTCTGTCAACCTCTTAGTTATACGAGAAGGGCAGCAGTTAGGAGTTAGTCGCAGTTAGAAGCTCCTTGTACCTTACCTGTTTCTGTCGCCAAGCATTAATGTCAGCATTTCTGTGTTCTATTTTTGAAGGGTAAGGGTGAAATTATAGGCACATGAGACTTATCAACTTATGTCTCAGAGTGAGGGGCGCAGTGGCAATGGCCCAATTGTTGCGATTTAAAGTTCTGAGTGGTAATGGTTCTGAGGCGCACGACTTGTCCGTCCTGTCACTTGATAATATAAAAAAGGGCACTATAACCTCGTCTGCACGGATTTCATCCGGATCTCAAAAGACCTAGTGCCTTGGGTGAGCTGCCCCGGGTGCACGTACAGCACCCCGTGGAAAACAGTTCCAGGAAGGTACCGGTGCTGTAGGCACGCTCATCTCTCGACGCTGGAGCGTCTCTCCAGTTCCCACAAACCTTTGGGTCTGGAGGGACCGGAATATGTCTAGCTCATCCTCTACTAGCTCTCCGGGCTAGTGCCGAAGATGCCGGTCGTAATGTCTCGCGCCAACTTTCGGACATAGCTTCTGATTTAAAGGGCAACACACGTGCCCCGCGCATCTCCTCGCTTTGGGTCCTCGTCTAGACCGCTTCTAAAACACGCTAGATGCGCGCGGGACGAACGCCCCGGCCACATGTTTTAAAACATATACATACAACATACAAACAGCCGAACGTATAACCTCGTCCTTTTTTTTTGAAGTCGGTTAATTATATATATATTTTATGTAAAATAATAATATATTATTTTATATTCTCCTTCAATTTTTAGTGTTTTATTATTTCCTCGCATTGGTTGAAAAAAGATATAGATCACGAAGGGAACGTGGGTTGCGTGACTCGATGTTGTAATAATTCATAATAATATCCGCCCGGTAATATCATACATTTACAACTATTACACTGTTGCAGAAATTGTAATACTATACTGTAATTAAACGTTTTATTAATAAGCAGAGCATACAAGCATAACTGACATGTATGTCAATAACGTTGTTTCATCAAATTTATGCCTTGCTTTTAGTCTGTGTCTTGTGTTGACATACTATGCCGTGGAATACTTATCATATAAATTATAATTTAAAAAAAAGGGTTGACAGGACCAACTTACTACGAACCTCTACCTGCCGAACTAAAAAATGAATAATAATAACGCACACACTCCATATAGCCCCGCACTAGGGAAACGCTGTATTGCGGATGCCATGGACACACGAGAGAAATAAATGTAGGCCATACAAATATTTCTCCCGGCCCGGGAATCAAACCTGGGACCTCTACGTGGCAGTGGTAACCTTTCGGCCACAGAGGCAGTTAAATGTTGTGAATGTTGAGAAAACGTTCAGGCGCAAACTGAAGAATCTTATTGGAAAAGTCCAAATCAAATGAACTGGTATATACCATGAGAATTATTGTTTACTTTATTGCTTACAAAGTACCGAGGGTACTGGTGAAGCTTTACTACTTCTAATTCTTCTTTTAAAACATGTTATTATATTTATAAAGTTCTGGCGGCAAGGCCTCAGCTATTGCACCCGCTGCACCCAACCGACTGTGCTCTCTTCACTATTCCCTATTACAAATATTGCAAATGTAGTTTACGGTGGCATTGCATACGATTCCCAATTTGGTCGACGTGCCTATGTATAACAAGATAACGTAACATTTCTTTAAACAAACAATGAACAACGAAAACGAAACAGGCTGCGTCGACCTTCATAGTGTGAATTTTGGAAATAGCAATGCAAAATAGACCTTAATAATGTCCTTCATTTGTGTAATTCGTAACCAATTTCGCTTAACCTCTGTAACATTCAAGCTTAGTCCGCTTTCGCTTGGATCTGTAGACAGAACTATTCTGTGTAGAGAACTATAATGAAAATTTTCAGTTCAGTAGCGAGTATCATAGACAACAGAATTTTGATTCAGAACTAAATAGAGCGCCTTTGAGATATTATTGTTTATGAAATTGTAATTGACGGATTGAAGTATAGGAGTACAAAAAGTATTTTTCGTGCCAATTTTGGTATGAGCTTTAATCAGACTGAATATTTCGACTTTTCAGCCACACTTCCAGCTAAATATACTATTAGTTGCAACACTAGTTTGTACTGTGAAACTACGGACCCCTATCATCTTCATCTCTCTCGTTATACGTTTTCTAGGAAACGCCCTTACTTTTCCTAATCCTGAAAGAGCTCCTACTAATATTTAGTATAATATTAGTGTCTAAATTACTTAAATTTGCTATTGTAAACTATTTTTCGCACTTTATCATTTTACTCACTCTTCATGTCTGATCTCCCGCGACCTGCTGTCGTACTGATAGGTATCTCCAAACTTTACTATTCGTTTTTCCAATGCTAATTGCGTACTATTTATGAAATCCAATATGAAATCGCGGACTAATTGCTTAAAAGCTAGCTTATTCGGCGCTTTTTAAATGTGGAGCGGTAGAGCGTTCCAGAGTCAAATTCCCTGAAGAGTAAACGAGTTAGAAAAAAAACCGGTACGGTGAGAAGGAATCAAAAGAGTCAATTTGCTGTCTGAGCGAAGATTGCGATAATGGGATGCTCCCAAATATTGAAATTTACATTTCAAATATCCAGGTGCACATTTATCATTAACGATAGAGTAAAGAGTGGAAAGTATTCTCAAATGGCGCTGGCAAATCGTAAGCCAGTGCAGCTCCTTGCGACATGAGGACATGTGATCAAATTTTCGAAGACCATAAATAAAGCGAATGCAACCAACGAGCAAACGATTCAATTTGTTGAGAAGTTCCCTGGGTGATATCAGCATAGCACACATCAGCATAATCAAGGATAGGGAAAACAGTGGCCTGTACTAAGAAGATTTTTGTTGAGATGGGAAGAAAGTGTTTGAATTGGTAGAACGACCTTAAGGTACCAATGATCTTCTGACTAATGCAGTCAATCTGAGGTTTCCAGCTTAAAGGACTATCAATGTGTAATCCCAGATTCACAACATGAGGTGCGAATACAATAGGTGTATTATTATATTATAAGAAACAAAGCTCATGTCCAACTTAGTCAAAACATGAGAACTACGCACGACAATACCTTGGCACTTCCTTGGGTTGATACTGATCCAAACTTGCTCGACCAATCAGCGATACGCCGCAAATCATCATTAAGCGCTAGTATCGCATCATCCAGGCAGTTAGTCTAGGCCTGCGCATATATTTGCAGATCGTCTGCATACAGATGGTGAGAATTGTGGAGGATAGGAGAAATTAAATTGATAAAAACGGAGAACAATAGAGGGGAAAGAATTGTTTGGGAGACACCTGCCTCTAGGTCTAACCAATTTGACAAGGAGTCCTTAGCACGAACCGCTTGCTTGCGCCCCCGAAGATATGAAGAAAACCAGTCCAGTTCTGGAGGGGAGATTCGCAGATAAGCAAGGATAGTATGATCAACAGCACTAAATGCGTTAGAAAAATCACTGAGGACTAATACCGTTAACCGTGAATCCTGAATGCCCTCTGTAACTTTTAGTAACGCTGTCGTGGTACTGTGGCCAGGTCGAAAACCAGACTGGTACTGGTCGAGGACATTATTTCTAAAAATGAAAGATGATAGTTGGCGATGAACAACTTCAAGAATTTTTGAAAGGAAAGGTAATATAGAAATTTGGCTTAAAGTGTCTAATGGTTGTGGGGTTATTAATCTTAGGAAGAGGCAACACATGCGCCCTGCGCCAGTTGTTAGGGACCGTACCAGAGGGATGACTTGTTATTGTGAGTAATAACTATGCAGAACATTAACTGAACAAAAGACTATTATTATCGACTAATGTCATCACATCCAACAGCTTTATTATTATTATTGTCATTGTTGTCGCTGTCGCTGTCGCTGTGGCTGTCCCTGGCGCTATCGCTATCGCTATCGCTATCGTTATCGTTATCGTTATCGTTATCGTTATTGTTATTATTATTTAATATTATTTAAGGAAGTCAGTGTTGCAATCACCCAGGATTATGTGATGTGTGTAGTCTGTTGCGAGCGGGTCTAACACAGAAATAAGAGAAGTGACAAAACCGACTGCAGGAGGATAATAAACAACCCAAGAACCGCTTTCACACCAGAAACCACTATCTCTAAGAAAAGGTAATCGATTCCATTTTCATTTTGATCCGATGATGAGAGAGTCTTGAAAGGAACGGAATTGTGAAGTGTGTGTGATGGCTACACCACTACCTCTCTTCACAAGATGGCCATTGCGCATCAAAACATAATCAAAACGTAACATATGTTTATAAACATATTTATTTCGTATTTAATATTTTTATATGTTGACATTGATTGGCACATATGTTACCCCTCTACAATCTATTCTTCCATAGATTATCCTATAACTTACTCTTCCTTTGATATGCAATCTTAGCAGTAGAAGCGTTTCCGATTCTGGCTGCTCACATTTCGGCTCCTCATTTCAAATTCAAAATTGGCTATTCGAATTTCGACGCTCTCTCTCGCTCTACCAAACGCTCTTCATTCTTGTACCGACCTTGGATTATTTGGTTTTCACCTTATCTAGTAAATATACGAAGTTTCACCTTTTCGAAGCTCTACACTTGGCCTTACTCCTACCGCGCTTACGCGCCTGCCTGATGACCAGTTCCTTGATTGCCTCACGCTAAACCTGGTCTTCACGTTCTTCCTACCTGGACTGTGTGTCTCACCTTCACCAAGCGAGTGCTCAAGATGAAGTAGAAATCCACCTCCGAGTACAAAGTGATATAATCCACTGTTGCACTACCACCGCCGTCTGGTCATTCCCCTTTGCCCTCTGGTTCCGCTCTTCAGCCGCTATCCAGCTTACAACCTCTTTGCTCTTCGGTTCTGCACCTCTGTCCTTAGTCAGCGAGTCGAGGGCAGAGGCGTCCAACTCCGTGTCTCCATCTTCTCCTATCTTCACCTTCACACTACACTTACATTGCTCACTCTACCACGTCCTAACACTCAGTTCCACCCCGACCTTCTAGCTCTCCATCCCCACAAGTTTTAAAGCATCACTGGTACCAATTTTTTCCAAAACATTCGTGCATTTCATAAATCGTACACCTTTTACTTGCAATCTTATATATTACTAGAACCATCGTTCGTTCGTTCAGTTTCTCAGTATCAGATACTGAGAAACCAAAAAGAGAAAACATAGAAGTGATCAAGTACTTACTACTTAAATTTTAACCAATATTTTTTTAAATAAAGGCTTATATATGGACTAGTTGCAAGATATTTAGGTTAATTTAACTAATCAGGAAGCAGTAGAGCGTTTGAGTAACGTTATATTTCATATTTTAATTAGCAGAAATATGACGATCTTTTTGAAACATATTATAGTTCTGTGTACAGAACTATAATACTCATCAAAGTACTGTGTACAGAATTTTCATGAAATTTTTCAGTTCGGTAGCGAGTACCACAGACAAGAGAATTTTGATTCTGAACTAAAAAGGACGCCTTTGTGATATGATTTATGAAGTTATAATTGATAAATTAAATTACAGTAGTAGAAAAAGATATTTCTCGTTGTTTTTGATAGTTTGTTCTGAAATTTACTTATACAATGAAAACTTTAGCTTTTTTTTGGGAATTATAGTAATAAATCACAACAATTTATCATTCCTATAGGGCTAGCACGACAGGGCGCGACTTGCGGGAGAGCGACATAAAGCGCGAGACAGAGGTGACAACAGCAAAACTTTTCGTTATCGCCTGTACAATACGAAAGGCTGCAAAAATAACTATGGGTTCTATATATGACAAATTCAAATGGCAGCTCAAACTATATTAGAGCTCTGGACAGTGCGAGCTCGCCCGTACAAATCGTCACGGCGCGGCTCTTTAACTCACGGATCATGGGGAGTGAGCTTTAGTAAAGTTTGATAAAAACACAGACAGAACATAATTTCAGAGTAATGATTGCAAGAAAATCGGATCGTGATCGCGTAGTTAATTCAAAAGAGATGTAATAGTGTTCCGTCTGCTACGAAGGCTAAGTTGAACATTACTTTACAGGTTCTTACGTAATTAAGATAATGCTTCCGTTTACAAGGACCATAGAATTATTCCGCTGTACTGCACATGCTAAGAGGGTTATTTAAAACCTTAAATTGAAGCGCTAAAGGTTTATATTTTTTTACGCCAACGAAAACTATGCTTTCTAGTTAATATTGATGTGTGATATAATGGCCAATAATCAAAATTGCAATAATAAGAATTCTTTATTAGCTCGACAAAATATAACAATAATGAATACATCTTAAGAAAACTTTGTATGTAAAAAAAAACTCGTGAATTTTTGTTGCTGCTGCTAAACATATTTGTTCCACTGTATATGGACCATCTGAGAAAGAAAACTTTTATGTATAATTAAGTATAATATATTATAAAGGCGTTAATTATTTAAAAAAATCGCTAATATTTGTTTTTCAAACAAACCGACGTTTCGGGCCCTTTCAGGTCCCATAGTCCCGGTTGACTGAGGTGATATAGTGTTCAACCAGTTATGTCTAATATTGATGCAAACCACCCTATTTTTTCACTATAGTTACAATAGTTATTAATTAAATACCTTATTTTTAATTTTACTACGAAAACATTCCAATTTACGCTACATTACGTTTTACATAAATTGTTTTAAAATAAGTTCAAAGTAAAATCCGGAAAAATAGTTTCATTTCCTATGTGTAACAATCGCGAAAACCTAAGAACTCGATATAAAATAATAATTTAGCCGAACGCTTCTAATATAGATGGAGAGATAATTAAACTTTATTCGTTTTGCGATAAAGAAACCCCTTCTATGGATTTTGCAGACAACTTGTAACATCAAATATTGTTTCATACAAATACATTCTTACCAAAATCGAACCAAGAAGTAGTTGGATCCCGCTTTCAAGTCATTTACTTCTCTGATCGCACAAGGTATCACGGTCGCCATGCATGTAAAAGATTCTCCAGTCACTGTAAAGGGTATAAAGACCATAATAATCTGGTCATTATAATTTTTCTAATGTTCCTCTCACAGGTTAACAGAGAAGACTTATTCTCAAGCAATGGGACAAAATCCATTTTTACACAATTACGAATAAAACAAAAATAGAGATACTGTAAATATTATTTTAGAAGCAGTAGACCTCCTTGTTCGTCCAGGGAAGTACTGCCACGTTTCCTATTTCTGCCGCCAAGCAGTAATATCAGCATTACTGTGTTCCGGTTTTGAAGAGTAAGGGTGGTGGTAAAATTACTGGCACATGAGACTTGTCAACTTATATATATCTCAGGGTGTTGGGCGAATTGGCGGTGGCCTTCAGACCTTTGCGATTTAAAGCTCTGAGTTGCCACTCAACTGTTATGGACAGGCGTGTAACTCACCATCAGGCGCACGTCTAGTTCTTCCCGTAACTTGATAATAAATAATAACGCACACACTCAACATAGCCCCGCACTAGGGAAACCCTGTGTCGCGGGTGCTAAGGACACACACATAGATAACCACAAATTACACCCAAACTCACGAGAGAAATAAGTGTAGGCCATATAAATATTTCTCCCGGCCCGGGAATCGAACCTGGGACCTCTTCGTGGCAGTCCGGCATGGTAGCCGTTCAGCCACGGGGGCAGTCATTGATATTATAAAAAAGCGACGATTTGTAAATCCCTAGCCTAGCTAATAATAATCTTTCATCCGTTAGCAAAATTATTAAAAATTTCAATCAAGGTAGTAATCAAAACATCGAAACTCTTTTTTTTATTCTTGGTATTACCTCCAACTTAATTTAGTGTGATAGAGCTGTCTTCGTGGACTTTTTTCCTTCTATATAACAACGACTGTATAAAAGCAGATTTTAAAACTGAACATTACGCGTTTTTCAAAATCAGAGATCTGGTTCTCTCACAGACTATATATAGGTAGATAACTTTGGACCAGATAAATTGTAACGAGCGGCTACTCGATAAGTATAACATGAACGACGCAATATCTTTTACGATACCTATGGAGCCTACACTGAAGTTACCCTAACCCGAGAAGGAAGATAAAATTGAAATACTTAATCGGGAATTGACCGTATTGGTAGAAGACCTTCTTGCATTTTCCATATCAATGCACATTACAAGGGGTGCTCTTTAAGCCGTTAAGATAATCCTACAGTACCTCAAAAGGTGCCAAAAATCTCGAGCTTCAATTTTGTAAGACTTCGCTTCCCGGTTGGATACGTAAAAACGCGTACTATGAAAGCAATAAACTTAATATTATTACTATCAGCATAGCCATAATTTCGTAAGCAATTTATTCTGTTGTGCAACTAAAAATATTTGTTTAAATATTTTAAAACGCAGTTTATTCTTCAATTTGCATTTACAACCTTTAGATCCAACGCAATATCACTGCTATAAGACTATTTCCTAAAGTACACTCTGAAGTTCTGTGGAATATCTCTAGCCAAGGGCACATGATAATTCCAAGTCCGATATAATAGTTGTTCGCCAGAATGATCGTATACTAGATGCTCTGAAGTCCAATAGCCAAGAGCCATTGTGAAGGCGCCTTCCACCTGTGAAATGGAATTTCTATCTTAACTATAAAATTCACCGAGTACTTGTTGGCAATTCCAACAATAATGGTTAGGTTGGCTACTTATGTAATAACAACACAACGAAATGAAAACGTCATCATTTTCCGGCGTGTGCGCCATTACTTTTTTACTCTTTGTAAAACTTACAATGCAAAATGGCAGAATAAATATGTCGTAATTTATTTGATGCTATTTTATTGTTGTTTTTCCACTACCAGCCTGCCTCCACATAAAGAGTGATATCGAACATGGTCCTTCGACAAAGAAATACAAACTAGCAACAATAAAATCTTCAAAACCGCAACCGGTAAACCGATTCAAAAAACGCCGCGTCGAGTGAAACCCCGCGTGCATAGTGAAATTCACAAATTACAACGCCGATTTCAAGGGCAATCGTCCTTTTACTACAAATAGAAGTACTCATGCAGCACCAAGAAGATGCCGCGGCTAAAAAAGCCGACCTCGTGACAAAACGTGACCTAACTAATGTACATACCTGGAATTGATGGAAAGTTTGGCATAAAAGGTACTTTAATGTTTTGCAAGCCAGACCGAAATGGAAAAGTCCATTACCTAATATTCAAATAGGTTCTCTTATAATCTTGGTAGAAAATGATGTAAAACCTATGTATTGGCCCATGGCTGTCACAGATATATTTCCTGGACTCCATGGTAAGGTACGCGCTGTAGAAGTCACTTTACCTAATGGTCATAGACGTTCCATAACTAAGATTTGTTTGCTTCCTATAGACACTAATTAATTACTGTAACGTACATTGTAGTCATTCGTATTATTATTTTAAGTTAACAGTAACTTGTATTGATTATTATATTGTTAAAATATGTGTTAACAGATGGCGCTATTAATTGTTTCGTTTCTTACAACTATAATATATCCTTACTTGTTTCGTATAACTTATAGTTATATTTACAAATTGTCTACGGCAGCATGTTGGTAATTCGAACAATAGTTGTTGGGTTGGCTACTTATGTAATACCAACACAACGAAACGAAAACGTCACCGTTTTCCCGCGTGTGCGCCATTACTTTTGCCTGTCTCCAAATGAAGAGTAATATCGAACAGTAATAATAATAACGCATACACTCAACAGCCCCGCACTAGGTAAACCCTGTGTCGTGAGTGCCATCGATAATAGACAACCACAAATTACACCCAAACTCCCGAGAGAAATAAATGTAGGCCATAAAAATATTTCTACCGGCCCGGGAATCGAACCTGGAACCTCTGCGTGCCAGTCCGGCATGGTAACCGTTGGTCCACGGAGGCATTTAAAAGAAAATTTTGTACAAAAATCCAATTTTTTCTATGTAACTGTAACTTCTTCCTAATAGGTAACTAACTGCATTGAGTTTGTAACTTGCGATCTCACCCGGATAACTGTGATTGATGACCAGTCATCAACAAAGTCGGGTTTGCAGCATTACAGAGTTGAGATTACTTATACAGCTTTCTAATTGATTGTACTAGAACCTAGTAACTAATTTTTAATATTTTAACTGCCTCTGTGGCCGAACGGTTACTATGCTGGTCTGCCACATAAAGGTCCCGGGTTTGATTCCCGAGCCGGGAGAAACATTTGTACGGCCTACATTTATTTCTCTCGTGAGTTTGGGTGTCATTTGTGATTGTCTATGTGCGTGTCCATAGCACTCGCGACACAGAGTTTCCCTGGTGCGGGGCTATGAGTGTGTGCAAAAAAAAATAAGTTTGAAAATTAGTTATCATTCACTCAGAGCTTTAAATCACCAAGACTTAGGGTCACTACCACTACGCCCGTCACCCTGAGACTTAAGAGGGAGCAGAGGAAAAATTCCTAATCTTAGATTTGATTTTAGAGGGGTATATCCACTTTAAAGTTAAAAATAAAATATTGTATGAGTAACTACACGATATATTCAAGCATAGACATTCATCAGAAACATAAAACAATAAAGTTTCCTCGATAGATAAAAATCATTAAATGACCTCTAATTTTCAAATTTTTTCGATTTATCCCCGAAATGCTACAGGTTATTAGGACAAAAATTAGATAATTAATTATATTTATGCCTGATCGACAGCTGTCACTACGGATTTTTTAAATCCCTTTAGTTTTAGAGTTATTCCGCTAAAACGAATTTGGTACTTTTAATGCGCAAAATTCAACATCTCCTGTCGCATGTCACGCGAACGTCAGGCATTATATTTGTTTCACAAATTTGGGCGGAGCCAACGTCAAAACTTTTTAGGCATGCTCCCTCTTAAGTTGACAAGTCCCACGTGCCTGTAATTTCACTAGCACCTCCTACTATTACTGCTTGGCGGCAGAAATAGATAAGGTGACACAATACTTCCATGGATGAGCTTTTTCACAAGTAGCTCTAATGCTACAGAATACTCTTCATCTACATAACATGGAATACAAGTAATGAATTGTATATTTGGGTACTGTAGAATTATTTTGCCCTAAGTAAAGGCGGTTGCAATGACACCTGTCTATGTCAAAGGAGTTATTACATATATTACACCACAAAATTTTTTGGTCAACGTTTTTAAACAATCAACTCTTACCAAAGCATTACTAGGATCCATTGATACGATTTTTTCATTTGGAACTGTTCTCAGCACGAATGCAGAGAATACTTCTCCAGGAAGCGATGGTATGACTTCAGTATATTAGGCTTCTCCAGCACACTGAATCTAAAAATAAAATCTATAAATTCCTATATAAATATCAGATTGATAGCGCATATTCACATGCATTATTGAACCAACATAATATTTTTTCTCACACTAAAGATTGTTGTTGAACTATAGTTTCATGTTGTTATTGTAAATGTACAATTGTAGAAGCTGAAATATAGCCAGATCTTTTAATTACATTTTGTCTCTGTATACAGTTGCAACAATATGGCGAAAATAATAGATATAATTATCAAAGTGGTATTCATCACAATTCACAAGAATTCGGGGTATACCTGCAATTTCGCTAGCGTACAAAGAGTTGCCTTCTGTTGTACAATTGATATCAGCTAACCTTTCTGGAGTACATTGTTTTAAATATTTTAATTCTAATTTAACTGGTCTTTACAATAATAATAATAACGCACACACTCAGCATAGCCCGGCACTAGAAAAACCCTGAGACGCAGGTACCATAGACATAGACAACCAAAAATTACACCCAAACTCGCAAGAGAAATAAATGTAGGCCTTACAAATATTTCTCCCGGCCTGGGAATCGAACCTGGGACCTCTGCGTGGCAGTCCGGCATGGTGACCGTTCGGTCAAGGAGGCAGTTCATTAAAAGAAAGTATATTGACGCTTGCCTTGTTAAAAGACAATGATATAACTTGTTAAGAACAACCTAGATGCATACAAGAGTCACTTGTGTATATAATAAATATAATATTCTTGTAAACAATGACAAGAAAAATTATTTACAAAGCCATCCAATTTAGGAAAAGGCTTGTTTAGAGGCCATAACGAAGGCTTTGTGTCGTAAATCTGTATTCCTTAAAAGACTGATCGATTTTCGTGCAAATTAATCCCCGCAGAAGAAAATCGTTCAGGAATTTTGTGATCCGGACATATTGACAAAATACCCTGTTAAAAATGAATTAAGCACATTATGTGAAATAGATATATAGTATCATTGACTTACAAATAAATGGACGACGGGTCTAATACAAAAACCACGAAAAAAATGTTCCAAGTCAACCTATTTAAACGTAGTGACATGTAAAGGAATATGAAAAAGCTAAAACGTTGAATTTAAATTGTAATGTCATCGCAGTACTGTCTAATTTTGCTTGCTTCGCTGTCAGTCGAACAAACGAAGACTACAGCGTGAATGACGCTCTGTATACGATTTTAACGCCCTATAAGTTCGGACACTTTTTAGCGCGGACCCGACGTCCATATAATTGTAAGTCAATGTATAGTATGTAAGTATATAATACAAAGTTGCAGTACAACCAGAACATTACCATAGCCCGTATTTAAACAAAGAAGGAATATGCATAAATGGCCATTGATCTAATGCGAATGCTATTCTAAAGTATAGTTACAATATCCGAGTTGGGATCATCGTTACAGTATATTACCATTAATATTACCATTGATATTACCATTGACTTTACCCCTTCTTGTACGCTGTTGGGAGTTGAGATAGACTCAGGCATAAGTTGGAAACCCCACATTGAAAAAGTAGCATCAAAACTATCTAAATTCACCTACGCTCTATATGAATTAAAGAAATGCACAGATCTAAAAACAGCAAAGATCGCCTATTATGCATATGCTAATGCTTGGCTGAGCTACGGTATTATTTTGTGGGGAAACAGTACTGAGGTAAATAAGTTGTTTGTGTTACAAAAACGATGCATTCGTATATTGGTAAATATTACAGATAAGGAAAGTTGTAGACCTTATTTCATTAAATGCAAGATTTTGACTGTTGCTTCCATTTATGTGTTTGAAATGTGTAAATTAGTACGTAAAAACAAACATTTATATCAGCAAACTCTAGACTTTCAAACGCGTAGTTTAAGAGACAGAAATCGATTGATATTACCTTTCACCAGGTTACAAATAGTTAGTTCAGGAACATACCATATGTCAATAAAAATATATAATAAGATACCAACTGAAATAAAAAATGTAGAAAAAGATGTAATATTTTACAAAAAGTTAAAAGAGTTTCTTTTAGAAAAATGCTGTTATGACATCAGAAAATTTTTAGAAATTAAGTAGAATGTAAGAGATTTAGTTTTTAATTTCAAATTTAATTTCCAATGACTAATTTTATATCCAATGACTAATTTTTATATCCAATGACTAACTTTATATCCAATGACTAATTTTATACCCAATGACTAATTCTAAACTTTAAATTAATTTTCAATATGTTTTCAATTAATATTCAATAGGACGTTGTGTATTTCATTTATAAAAGTTTAACTTTATTGGATATATTAAGTTTTAATTTTATGCTTTTGCAATGCCCTTTCAGGGCTAATGTTGAGAACTGACACTAGCTTGTAAGAACTTATGTGTTACAACATTGATGCAATAAAGATTATGATTATGATTATGATTATGATTAAGCGGTAAGTTTATTTAAATAATACATGTCAATCTTTGACGTGCTTTTGACCCTAAGTAAACATTATGAAGGGTCTGATCTAATTTTATAGTCTTAAGAGAAAACAATGCATGTGTTTGTAGTTTGTTCACGTGCGTGCGTGGGTATGCGTTTGACTTTCGCTCTTTCTCTTTCTTTCTTTATCTACCCCTCTCTCTCGCTCTCTTGTGTGAGTGCGTGTGTATATAATACAGATGTATTATATAGATATAAAGACGCCATAAGTTCGTGACCTAGTCGATAAGGATTCTCAAATTTTCAATTTGTAATGCCGATAAATATGCATTGAATATGCCTAATTATTAACTGGGTAACCTTGGACACACAATTTCAAATACCTTGGTTACTTAAAAGTACTTGTTGAAAGTATGGCATTTTAAATGCTTTTAATATATTTTTAAAATAAATCTTCAATAATATTCTAGTTATTATTATTAATGAAAAATATAATATTATATCGATATAAATACGTCATGAACATGTTCAATTATTAGGAATCTATTAATTGAATTATGGATAACAGATTCGCGGTAGAATTCTCGCTATGTTGCCGCTCTGACCACATAACGTAATAGTATACGAGAAAGTGATGGGTAACCCTACCAATTCTGCACCTACTAATTTGCAATAGCAAACTTACCCCTAACAAAAGTATGAAATTGCAACTATATCGTTACCATTGTTTTTTTATAACCTTCACTTGACATCCGTCTTTTTTGTCACAATTACAAGATTTACTTTGACCTTTTTTTATTGAAAACTGCCTGGCTCCTAGTATATTACTAAAATATAACTTTTGTAACGTATTTATACAGATAAGTTAAGTATGCGAAGTTACATAATTATGTATAAGCTTAGCCTTGGCGCAAATCAATTATTATACGTACACATAACACATAAATATTGTTTTTAGTGAAAGGAAGACAATATTTAAGTATCAATGTACGCTGACTATGGCTAGCAATACACCCTAGCTTTTTAGGGTCCTAGAATCGATCAGATCTTCCTGTTTTAATAGCTAGTATTTTTAAGTAAGTTAACTAATACCTTTAACAGTATTTCGAGCTACTAACATGTAAGAATCACAATCTTCTCTGTGCATAATTAATTATCTATAATTATTTTTGGGGTACCTCAGGTATAAAGGTAAATTTCCAAGTATTTTCTCAATGCCGTTTATTGAGGCACCAGTAACACACCAATTACATAATATTATTAGTCACGAACAATTGACGCCCTACACATCCTTTCGTCACTCCTCGACTGTGTCGAACACCCGATTACCGATCCGCACCTCTCCACCTTAGGGGTTTCCCCTCCTCTCAAATTGGAGCGTCAGTATTGGGGCTTTCCTTTACGCTCACAATGGGGCGTCAGTGTTGCCAATTAAGAAGGTGTTTGGACGATAGTCAAAGTTTTGGGCTTTTTATAAAGAGAAATAATTCATTATTGAATGAATTAAACAAAAATTAAAATACTAATTGTTTTAATAGGCTAACATTATAATTTTCAGTTAATACTCTGAACCATTTCTTGTGCCCGTTAGCTGTATTTCTATTATTTCATATTGTATTTCATGCTCTTTTTTTATAACGGACCATTTATCGTCACAAGTTTTGTTGCATTTTTTTCTCCAATTTTATTATATATATTATATGTTCAATGTCAGGGACTTTGCTGAATTTCTTGAAGACTTTTAGAATTGGCCTTTATCCAGTACACCAACAAACGTTACTTCCTAATGATTGTTCTATTTCTAACATGGTTAGGTCTGGTTTTGTTGAGACAGAAATAAAACTTAATACTTAATTCGTATCTTAAATACTAATTTAAGTTCTGCCATTGTTGATAAGAATAAAGTAATTTGCCTCTTAGTTGCAGAAATAATAATATGTTATCTATACTGGACAGATATAATAATAAGTTTAATTGGAAACGAAATATAGTTTGTGGTAAATTCCGGAATCACATTTTTCCCTCCTTTAAAGTTAATAATTGACCGTTACGTAATTTTGAGATAGTTACTCGTATTACTGATGAAATGTATTATAATATTTGAAGTAATTAAAAAAAGGGTTCGTAGTAAGAAAGCTCAAAAAATTTCCAAGGATCGTAGAAAATGAACATGTGTAGTGGGTGACCCCCAAAGTTCTGTGAGAATCAAAGAAGTGATTCTGCCTGTTAATACGAACTGCTTTTGCTATGAAACTCCTGTTAAATTGAAAAAAACCATGTTTGTAAATTGTAAACAAAGCATGTTGGTATTACTTATATTAGTGTTTATGCAGTGGCAATAAAACAATTAATTATTAATACAAAGATCGAAGACTTAGAAAAAATCTTTCGATCCGGCCGGATTCAAACCGACGCGACGTCTTCTAGCAAACTATAAATAGTGGAGTAATTTCACAAAAAATAATTGAACATCAATTCAATACAAATTTAAAAACAATCAATATTTATATAAAGACACATTCTGAGTAAATGACACTTAATAAAATAAATTCCAAACAATATTCGAACATACGTCATACACTTCATTACTATCACCCCGAGAGACAGGTTGACAAGTCTCATGTGCCTATAATTTCACCAGCACCCTTACCCTTCAATACCGGATCACAGTACGCTGACTTTACTGGTTGGCGGCAGAAATAGGTAAGGTGGCAGTATTTCCCTGGACGAACTGTTTCATAAGGCTCTACTGCTCTACCTGTGATCAACCATACCCAAGGGTAAATACAAAGGACCGTAACGTACGGCGTGACATCACGAATATACCTACCTTATGCCATCCTGGTAATCTGCTCACTAAGAATTTGATGATATTGGAAGTCAAGCATTGATAACAAAAAACTATATAGGTTGCTGTAACGCACCCCTCATGGAAGAATGGCATAAGTGAAGTTACGTCGAAAATGTTTATTGCTCCATTGCTCCATCCTCTCCAATTCTTGTAACTCTATCGACAATATTATTATTAACCGTTACCCAGCAGTGGATGAAATCAGGCTGTGGATGATGATGATGAGACAGCATAAAAAATGGAGATTTTATTTTATTTATTTCACTAATGTGTTGTATTAGTGAAAAATTTGAACAGTGATTTTTCTGTCACCCTGTATTTAGAGCGGTAGCCTCTAAAATCAGTCAATTGGAGAGGAGCTCCAAGAAGAAGATAGTTTACTACATAGATAAAACACATTTGACAACCTGTGTATTTGTGGGCATATCATCTTATTATTAATGCATTTGTCTAGTTTACTGTTCGAAACGTTCAAGCATTGCATTTTTAATATAATATATATATAAATGCTTATAATGCTTCTCAATAATTCAGTTTTAAATGACAGCAATGTTTACTGAGTAAGGTAGCGCTGGATACCTTTCGTCTTGGTTAATTAAATAACAAAATAAAAATAGCCCGAATTTTCTCATCCGAATGCACCACGTCATTTATTATATTATAAAAGTAATACGATCCATGTCTGTGTAGATGCACACTAATCGAAACGTTTAGTATCGGTTGCAGGAAATAACGCAATACGCGGGATGGCTCATAAGGTCAACGTTGTTCACATTCAAAAATTCATTTGTCTGTCAGGCCGTGTGAGAACTGACATTGTCGTGGTGCAAGATGATACGGCGTGTACGGTTACTTTTACGGAGTTTGTCAATAACTACAGGCAAACAAATGGTCGTGTACCAACCACTATTCATGGTACAACGATTCTCCAAAGAACAGTAGCCACGTGTCCAGTTTTATTACAAAAAAGAAGCAATCATCCGCTTAGAGGCACTTTGCACGCGCGCCACTTTGATTGGTTTCAGCTCATCTCGAAAGACCCATACACTCGGTTGCAGCTTTGTTTTAATCCATGTTTCGTCACCTGTTACTATATCCTACACCAAATTTGATGCCCCTTTGTTGAATCTGGTAAGCATGGTATTGCACCAAGTTACGCGATCCGTTTTTGAGCCACAGTGAAATTGTGTGGGATCCACCGAGAGCACACCTTTGTCACACCCAAATGTTTGTGTGCTATTGATTGTATTTGACTCATGCCTATACCTAAAGATGCCCAAATCTCATGGTATGTTATATGCCTGTCTGTTTTGATCATACGATGCACAGCATCGATGTTTTTGTTGTTCACAGCAGTGCACGTGCAACCATCACGAAATTCGTCACTGACATTCACATGACCGCGTTGGACATCTGCAGCTATAAATAGTCGTCTTGCATGGTGCTTCATCGCCAAAAGCAGTTTCATGCCGAGCAAAGCTCCGCTGAGCTGTTTAAATTACACTTAAAGTCGTCGAAAATTTTCAAGAGTTAAATCCATGGTGATGTAGACAACCAATTACTAAATTGACGCCACAATGTAAAAACAAGTGACAGTCAGATGAAACAAACTGTATTCTACAGCCAAAGAGTTTCATTTTCAAATGTTGTAATTACTTTTTAAATATTGTTTATGTAAGTATTGTTTATATTGTAGAAACCAATTAAGGTTGTTTGTGAACTTGATTTTCACGTTTCTGTTATGACAAGATTCTATTCTGCATATAATAGCCAAGACTTGTCAGTCACGGATACTTTATAATACTTAATAATACTTTGGATCTTGATGCGCCTTAAAGAACAGTTAGATTCCTTTTTAGAAGTATAAGTTGTTATCATCATCACAAAGGAACTACTGCTCATCCAAGTCTTCACATTTCTGCACTATGTGTCTGAAGTATGTACCTGTCACTGATAGGTATGGGTGTTTTGGGAATACTGTACGGGTTGTAGGGATACTGGGTCATACATAGGAATTGGGATGACCTTGTAACATATATAATAATATGTATGTGATTCTACCATATTCCTATCCTAATGAAAGATAATAGAATATGCTGACAATAAAATATGTCCTTGTATTCCCTGCAAATTTTTAAAATTTCCTTTTGGTTCTCATCATACAAATGCAGTTTATTTAAATTATCTTTTAGTAATTTATCGATCTTTTCATTCATCTCATTTGTATTACTTAAACCGTCACTGCACTCATTCACATTGTTTACTAATACTATATATTTATATATTATCGTTGCTTTCATATGGTTGGACTTCAAGCGGCTGGCTGACTATACTTTTCAGTTCGTTAGTTAGATAGTTTTCAATTACTGGTGTTGCATAACCTTTACTGCACTTGACAATAGCTTCCGGCATACGAACATCTGTTTCAAATTCATAATAATTAAAAACTGCTTCTCCTTCTAATAAATTTACTGGTAATCTTACATCACTTTTCATATGTAGTTTTATTATTTGTTATACAGGGGGATTACAAAGAATTTCAATTATAGTGTTTTTTGTTATGATTTGTTTTTCCATATCAATTTTGGCTCATAACGTTTTTAACAAATCGCTCCCTATAAGTTTGTCATATTCTTGCTATCGACGTCATATATGTAAAACTTATGCGATTCTATAGTTTGGAATATCGGAAATAGAGATGTCATTAACACTTCATTGTGTCTACTAATGGGGTGGGTACTAACGACTTCAAAAGGCCATTTACTTATGAAATGTTTGTAATACTGATAAGCTTTTTCCTGTTTTATATACGACCCTGTGCTACCAGTCCCGATCATGAAATGGGCATCCATTTCTGGTATGTAAATATGTGGTAAAATTTTCTTCGGTACGATAAACATTTTGTGAATTAGATTCAACCTGTATATTATCACTATTATAATTCACTATATGACCGACATTATAATCATTTATAAAAGCTTGTAACCTACTCGGTGGAATTTGCTGCGCATTACAACTTTGTCTATTCTGCTGATTGATGTTTTGATTTGACTCTTGCTGTATGCTTTGATAACTACTAGACCTGGCATCTTCATAATTTGAATTATAATTCAATTGGTCATGGACATTATACTGATATTTTATATATTATACCCGTTATAATTGAATCTATTTATGGATTTCTTACTGGGTTCTCTGTATCGTAAATTGCCTGAAAATTTCGTTTTTCTAGTACAATTTTAAGAGCCTCTTCTTACGTTTCAACGTTTTTGAAACGTAACATTCTCGTCAAGTGAAGCGGCATGTTGTATATAAAAATATTTAATACTATTTTCTTATACAATTCTTGCTTGGCATTTCTACCAACTTCGTCGCTTATTACTTCATTTATTTTCAGTAATAAACTGCTCTGAACCTTTTTAATTCTATGGCTAAACTCTACGCAATTTTCGCCTTTATTTATTTGAAGAGCGTCTAATTCTATTAATATACTGTCCTCACTGCGCGGATCAGCATAATTTCTTTCTAACAATTCTTTTAGTTCTTGCCATGTACTGATATTATTCTGTTCTCCGACTAACACTGCAACTTCTTTCGAAAGCCTGCTTGTTATTATATGATACAAGTATTCATTCTGTGTTTGATCCCCTTTGAATGAATCTAACACATACTCCATCAAATATTGGAATTATTTCTATAATGGTTGTATGTACTGCCTTTATATTGTCCATATTTATTTATTAAATTAAACGATCAATCCAATTATAACAATACAACACAATGGTTTTAATTGGTAATATAAAGTATTACGGTGAGATGTTTTTTAACTGCTATAACTAACTTTTACAGCTACATAACACTACTATGTTTAATTCTTCAAATTAAATAACTTACTTTTCTCAAAATGAATTTAGAAATGTATCTATTAATTTACCAGTCTAGCGAAGTGTCCTTCATGGTAAAGAAATTGATTTAAATTGGTATTATGGGGTATGAACGCGAGGTGTCCT